>NC_068373.1:4292154-4592154 GCF_023724105.1 Carassius gibelio
CGATCTCTTAATCTTAGCAGGTATTGGCCTGGTTAGTGCTTGGATGGGAGACCGCCTGGGAATAACAGGTGCTTTAAGCTTTAGGGTTTTCTTTCCTACTTATATAATGTACCGGCGATTAGATTGACTGATCTTTAAATAGCTCTCTCTTTGCAGCAGTCTTCGCTTATGGCCATACCACCCTGGCTATGCCAGATCATGTCTGAGCTCGGAAGCTAAGCAGGTTTGGGCCTGGTTAGTAATTGGATGGGAGACCCCCTGGTAATACCAGTTGCTTTAAGATTTTTGTAAATTTTTCACAAATTATATAATAATCTTGAAAAAAAAAGAGTGAATGCCCATTCTTTGAATCTTAGCAGTCATTGACCTGTGTAGTGTTTGGATGGGAGACCCCCTGGTAATACCAGGTGCTCTAATATTATTGGAAATTTATTACTAATTATATAATAATCTTAAAAAAAAAGAGCCAATGCCCGATCTCTTAATCTTAGCAGGTATTGGCCTGGTTAGTGCTTGGATGGGAGACCGCCTCGGAATACCAGGTGCTGTAAGCTTTTGGATTTTCATTCCTACTTATATAATGTATGGGCGATTTGATTGGCTGATCTTTAAATAGTCTTCTCTTTGCAGTATCCTTCGCTTGCGACCGTAACAACCTGGCTATGCCTGATCTCGTCTGCTCTCGGAAGCTAAGCAGGTTTGGTCCTGTATAATGTACCGGCGATTAGATTGGCTGATCTTTAAATAGCTCTCTCTTTGCAGCAGTCTTCGCTTATGGCCATTCCACCCTGGCTATGCCAGATCATGTCTGAGCTCGGAAACTAAGCAGGTTTCGGCCTGGTTAGTAATTGGATGGCAGACCCCCTGGTAATACCAGTTGCTTTAAGATTTTTGGAAATTTTTCACAAATTATATAATAATCTTGCAAGAAAAAAAGAAAGGAGTCAATGCCCCATATCTGAATCTTAGCAGGTATGGGCCTGGTTAGTAATTGGATGGGAGACACCCTGGTAATACCAGTTGCTTTAAGATTTTTGGAAATTTTTCACAAATTATATAATAATCTTGCAAAAAAAAAAAAAAAAAGAGTAAATGCCCAATCTTTGAATCTTAGAAGGTATGGACCTGTTTAGTGCTTGGATGGGAGACCGCCTCGGAATACCAGTTGCTGTAATATTTTTGGAAATTTGTACTAATTATATAATTATCTTGAAACAAAAAGAGTCAATGCCCAATCTTTGAATCTTAGCAGCTATGGACCTGTTTAGTGTTTGGATGGGAGACCGCCTCGGAAAACCAGGTGCTCTAATATTATTGGAAATTCATTACTAATTATATAATAATATTTAAAAAAAAAAAAAAAAAAAAAAAAAAAGAGTCAATGCCCGATCTCTTAATCTTAGCAGGTATTAGCCTGGTTAGTGCTTGGATGGGAGACCGCCTGGGAATACCAGGTGCTTTAAGCTTTAGGGTTTTCTTTCCTACTTATATAATGTACCGGCGATTAGATTGGCTGATCTTTAAATAGCTCTGTCTTTGCAGCAGTCTTTGCTTATGGCCATACCACCCTGGCTATGCCAGATCATGTCTGAGCTCGGAAGCTAAGCAGGTTTGGGCCTGGTTAGTAATTGGATGGGAGACCCCCTGGTAATACCAGTTGCTCTAAGATTTTTGTAAATTTTTCACAAATTATATAATAATCTTGAAAAAAAAAAGTCAATGCCCATTCTTTGAATCTTAGCAGTCATGGACCTGTTTAGTGTCTGGATGGGAGACCGCCTCGGAATACCAGGTGCTCTAATATTATTGGAAATTTATTACTAATTATATAATAATCTTAAAAAAAAAAAAAAAAAAAAAAGAGTCAATGCCCGATCTCTTAATCTTAGCAGGTATTGGCCTGGTTAGTGCTTGGATGGGAGACCGCCTGGGAATAACAGGTGCTTTAAGCTTTAGGGTTTTCTTTCCTACTTATATAATGTACCGGCGATTAGATTGACTGATCTTTAAATAGCTCTCTCTTTGCAGCAGTCTTCGCTTATGGCCATACCACCCTGGCTATGCCAGATCATGTCTGAGCTCGGAAGCTAAGCACGTTTGGGCCTGGTTAGTAATTGGATGGGAGACCCCCTGGTAATACCAGTTGCTTTAAGATTTTTGTAAATTTTTCACAAATTATATAATAATCTTGAAAAAAAAAAGAGTGAATGCCCATTCTTTGAATCTTAGCAGTCATTGACCTGTGTAGTGTTTGGATGGGAGACCCCCTGGTAATACCAGGTGCTCTAATATTATTGGAAATTTATTACTAATTATATAATAATCTTAAAAAAAAGAGCCAATGCCCGATCTCTTAATCTTAGCAGGTATTGGCCTGGTTAGTGCTTGGATGGGAGACCGCCTCGGAATACCAGGTGCTGTAAGCTTTTGGATTTTCATTCCTACTTATATAATGTATGGGCGATTTGATTGGCTGATCTTTAAATAGTCTTCTCTTTGCAGTATCCTTCGCTTGCGACCGTAACAACCTGGCTATGCCTGATCTCGTCTGCTCTCGGAAGCTAAGCAGGTTTGGTCCTGTATAATGTACCGGCGATTAGATTGGCTGATCTTTAAATAGCTCTCTCTTTGCAGCAGTCTTCGCTTATGGCCATTCCACCCTGGCTATGCCAGATCATGTCTGAGCTCGGAAGCTAAGCAGGTTTGGGCCTGGTTAGTAATTGGATGGGAGACCCCCTGGTAATACCAGTTGCTTTAAGATTTTTGGAATTTTTTCAGAAATTATATAATAATCTTGCAAGAAAAAAAGAAAGGAGTCAATGCCCCATATCTGAATCTTAGCAGGTATGGGCCTGGTTAGTAATTGGATGGGAGACACCCTGGTAATACCAGTTGCTTTAAGATTTTTGGAAATTTTTCACAAATTATATAATAATCTTGCAAAAAAAAAAAAAAAAAGAGTAAATGCCCAATCTTTGAATCTTAGAAGGTATGGACCTGTTTAGTGCTTGGATGGGAGACCGCCTCGGAATACCAGTTGCTGTAATATTTTTGGAAATTTGTACTAATTATATAATTATCTTGAAACAAAAAGAGTCAATGCCCAATCTTTGAATCTTAGCAGCTATGGACCTGTTTAGTGTTTGGATGGGAGACCGCCTCGGAAAACCAGGTGCTCTAATATTATTGGAAATTCATTACTAATTATATAATAATATTTAAAAAAAAAAAAAAAAAAAAAAAAAAGAGTCAATGCCCGATCTCTTAATCTTAGCAGGTATTGGCCTGGTTAGTGCTTGGATGGGAGACCGCCTGGGAATACCAGGTGCTTTAAGCTTTAGGGTTTTCTTTCCTACTTATATAATGTACCGGCGATTAGATTGGCTGATCTTTAAATAGCTCTTTCTTTGCAGCAGTCTTTGCTTATGGCCATACCACCCTGGCTATGCCAGATCATGTCTGAGCTCGGAAGCTAAGCAGGTTTGGGCCTGGTTAGTAATTGGATGGGAGACCCCCTGGTAATACCAGTTGCTCTAAGATTTTTGTAAATTTTTCACAAATTATATAATAATCTTGAAAAAAAAAAGTCAATGCCCATTCTTTGAATCTTAGCAGTCATGGACCTGTTTAGTGTCTGGATGGGAGACCGCCTCGGAATACCAGGTGCTCTAATATTATTGGAAATTTATTACTAATTATATAATAATCTTAAAAAAAAAAAAAAAAAAAAAAGAGTCAATGCCCGATCTCTTAATCTTAGCAGGTATTGGCCTGGTTAGTGCTTGGATGGGAGACCGCCTGGGAATAACAGGTGCTTTAAGCTTTAGGGTTTTCTTTCCTACTTATATAATGTACCGGCGATTAGATTGACTGATCTTTAAATAGCTCTCTCTTTGCAGCAGTCTTCGCTTATGGCCATACCACCCTGGCTATGCCAGATCATGTCTGAGCTCGGAAGCTAAGCAGGTTTGGGCCTGGTTAGTAATTGGATGGGAGACCCCCTGGTAATACCAGTTGCTTTAAGATTTTTGTAAATTTTTCACAAATTATATAATAATCTTGAAAAAAAAAGAGTGAATGCCCATTCTTTGAATCTTAGCAGTCATTGACCTGTGTAGTGTTTGGATGGGAGACCCCCTGGTAATACCAGGTGCTCTAATATTATTGGAAATTTATTACTAATTATATAATAATCTTAAAAAAAAAGAGCCAATGCCCGATCTCTTAATCTTAGCAGGTATTGGCCTGGTTAGTGCTTGGATGGGAGACCGCCTCGGAATACCAGGTGCTGTAAGCTTTTGGATTTTCATTCCTACTTATATAATGTATGGGCGATTTGATTGGCTGATCTTTAAATAGTCTTCTCTTTGCAGTATCCTTCGCTTGCGACCGTAACAACCTGGCTATGCCTGATCTCGTCTGCTCTCGGAAGCTAAGCAGGTTTGGTCCTGTATAATGTACCGGCGATTAGATTGGCTGATCTTTAAATAGCTCTCTCTTTGCAGCAGTCTTCGCTTATGGCCATTCCACCCTGGCTATGCCAGATCATGTCTGAGCTCGGAAACTAAGCAGGTTTCGGCCTGGTTAGTAATTGGATGGCAGACCCCCTGGTAATACCAGTTGCTTTAAGATTTTTGGAAATTTTTCACAAATTATATAATAATCTTGCAAGAAAAAAAGAAAGGAGTCAATGCCCCATATCTGAATCTTAGCAGGTATGGGCCTGGTTAGTAATTGGATGGGAGACACCCTGGTAATACCAGTTGCTTTAAGATTTTTGGAAATTTTTCACAAATTATATAATAATCTTGCAAAAAAAAAAAAAAAAAGAGTAAATGCCCAATCTTTGAATCTTAGAAGGTATGGACCTGTTTAGTGCTTGGATGGGAGACCGCCTCGGAATACCAGTTGCTGTAATATTTTTGGAAATTTGTACTAATTATATAATTATCTTGAAACAAAAAGAGTCAATGCCCAATCTTTGAATCTTAGCAGCTATGGACCTGTTTAGTGTTTGGATGGGAGACCGCCTCGGAAAACCAGGTGCTCTAATATTATTGGAAATTCATTACTAATTATATAATAATATTTAAAAAAAAAAAAAAAAAAAAAAAAAAAGAGTCAATGCCCGATCTCTTAATCTTAGCAGGTATTAGCCTGGTTAGTGCTTGGATGGGAGACCGCCTGGGAATACCAGGTGCTTTAAGCTTTAGGGTTTTCTTTCCTACTTATATAATGTACCGGCGATTAGATTGGCTGATCTTTAAATAGCTCTTTCTTTGCAGCAGTCTTTGCTTATGGCCATACCACCCTGGCTATGCCAGATCATGTCTGAGCTCGGAAGCTAAGCAGGTTTGGGCCTGGTTAGTAATTGGATGGGAGACCCCCTGGTAATACCAGTTGCTCTAAGATTTTTGTAAATTTTTCACAAATTATATAATAATCTTGAAAAAAAAAAGTCAATGCCCATTCTTTGAATCTTAGCAGTCATGGACCTGTTTAGTGTCTGGATGGGAGACCGCCTCGGAATACCAGGTGCTCTAATATTATTGGAAATTTATTACTAATTATATAATAATCTTAAAAAAAAAAAAAAAAAAAAAAGAGTCAATGCCCGATCTCTTAATCTTAGCAGGTATTGGCCTGGTTAGTGCTTGGATGGGAGACCGCCTGGGAATAACAGGTGCTTTAAGCTTTAGGGTTTTCTTTCCTACTTATATAATGTACCGGCGATTAGATTGACTGATCTTTAAATAGCTCTCTCTTTGCAGCAGTCTTCGCTTATGGCCATACCACCCTGGCTATGCCAGATCATGTCTGAGCTCGGAAGCTAAGCAGGTTTGGGCCTGGTTAGTAATTGGATGGGAGACCCCCTGGTAATACCAGTTGCTTTAAGATTTTTGTAAATTTTTCACAAATTATATAATAATCTTGAAAAAAAAAGAGTGAATGCCCATTCTTTGAATCTTAGCAGTCATTGACCTGTGTAGTGTTTGGATGGGAGACCCCCTGGTAATACCAGGTGCTCTAATATTATTGGAAATTTATTACTAATTATATAATAATCTTAAAAAAAAAGAGCCAATGCCCGATCTCTTAATCTTAGCAGGTATTGGCCTGGTTAGTGCTTGGATGGGAGACCGCCTCGGAATACCAGGTGCTGTAAGCTTTTGGATTTTCATTCCTACTTATATAATGTATGGGCGATTTGATTGGCTGATCTTTAAATAGTCTTCTCTTTGCAGTATCCTTCGCTTGCGACCGTAACAACCTGGCTATGCCTGATCTCGTCTGCTCTCGGAAGCTAAGCAGGTTTGGTCCTGTATAATGTACCGGCGATTAGATTGGCTGATCTTTAAATAGCTCTCTCTTTGCAGCAGTCTTCGCTTATGGCCATTCCACCCTGGCTATGCCAGATCATGTCTGAGCTCGGAAACTAAGCAGGTTTCGGCCTGGTTAGTAATTGGATGGCAGACCCCCTGGTAATACCAGTTGCTTTAAGATTTTTGGAAATTTTTCACAAATTATATAATAATCTTGCAAGAAAAAAAGAAAGGAGTCAATGCCCCATATCTGAATCTTAGCAGGTATGGGCCTGGTTAGTAATTGGATGGGAGACACCCTGGTAATACCAGTTGCTTTAAGATTTTTGGAAATTTTTCACAAATTATATAATAATCTTGCAAAAAAAAAAAAAAAAGAGTAAATGCCCAATCTTTGAATCTTAGAAGGTATGGACCTGTTTAGTGCTTGGATGGGAGACCGCCTCGGAATACCAGTTGCTGTAATATTTTTGGAAATTTGTACTAATTATATAATTATCTTGAAACAAAAAGAGTCAATGCCCAATCTTTGAATCTTAGCAGCTATGGACCTGTTTAGTGTTTGGATGGGAGACCGCCTCGGAAAACCAGGTGCTCTAATATTATTGGAAATTCATTACTAATTATATAATAATCTTTAAAAAAAAAAAAAAAAAAAAAAAAAAAAGAGTCAATGCCCGATCTCTTAATCTTAGCAGGTATTGGCCTGGTTAGTGCTTGGATGGGAGACCGCCTGGGAATACCAGGTGCTTTAAGCTTTAGGGTTTTCTTTCCTACTTATATAATGTACCGGCGATTAGATTGGCTGATCTTTAAATAGCTCTCTCTTTGCAGCAGTCTTTGCTTATGGCCATACCACCCTGGCTATGCCAGATCATGTCTGAGCTCGGAAGCTAAGCAGGTTTGGGCCTGGTTAGTAATTGGATGGGAGACCCCCTGGTAATACCAGTTGCTCTAAGATTTTTGTAAATTTTTCACAAATTATATAATAATCTTGAAAAAAAAAAGTCAATGCCCATTCTTTGAATCTTAGCAGTCATGGACCTGTTTAGTGTCTGGATGGGAGACCGCCTCGGAATACCAGGTGCTCTAATATTATTGGAAATTTATTACTAATTATATAATAATCTTAAAAAAAAAAAAAAAAAAAAAAAAGAGTCAATGCCCGATCTCTTAATCTTAGCAGGTATTGGCCTGGTTAGTGCTTGGATGGGAGACCGCCTGGGAATAACAGGTGCTTTAAGCTTTAGGGTTTTCTTTCCTACTTATATAATGTACCAGCGATTAGATTGACTGATCTTTAAATAGCTCTCTCTTTGCAGCAGTCTTCGCTTATGGCCATACCACCCTGGCTATGCCAGATCATGTCTGAGCTCGGAAGCTAAGCAGGTTTGGGCCTGGTTAGTAATTGGATGGGAGACCCCCTGGTAATACCAGTTGCTTTAAGATTTTTGGAATTTTTTCACAAATTATATAATAATCTTGCAAGAAAAAAAGAAAGGAGTCAATGCCCCATATCTGAATCTTAGCAGGTATGGGCCTGGTTAGTAATTGGATGGGAGACACCCTGGTAATACCAGTTGCTTTAAGATTTTTGGAAATTTTTCACAAATTATATAATAATCTTGCAAAAAAAAAAAAAAAAAGAGTAAATGCCCAATCTTTGAATCTTAGAAGGTATGGACCTGTTTAGTGCTTGGATGGGAGACCGCCTCGGAATACCAGTTGCTGTAATATTTTTGGAAATTTGTACTAATTATATAATTATCTTGAAACAAAAAGAGTCAATGCCCAATCTTTGAATCTTAGCAGCTATGGACCTGTTTAGTGTTTGGATGGGAGACCGCCTCGGAAAACCAGGTGCTCTAATATTATTGGAAATTCATTACTAATTATATAATAATATTTAAAAAAAAAAAAAAAAAAAAAAAAAAAGAGTCAATGCCCGATCTCTTAATCTTAGCAGGTATTGGCCTGGTTAGTGCTTGGATGGGAGACCGCCTGGGAATACCAGGTGCTTTAAGCTTTAGGGTTTTCTTTCCTACTTATATAATGTACCGGCGATTAGATTGGCTGATCTTTAAATAGCTCTTTCTTTGCAGCAGTCTTTGCTTATGGCCATACCACCCTGGCTATGCCAGATCATGTCTGAGCTCGGAAGCTAAGCAGGTTTGGGCCTGGTTAGTAATTGGATGGGAGACCCCCTGGTAATACCAGTTGCTCTAAGATTTTTGTAAATTTTTCACAAATTATATAATAATCTTGAAAAAAAAAAGTCAATGCCCATTCTTTGAATCTTAGCAGTCATGGACCTGTTTAGTGTCTGGATGGGAGACCGCCTCGGAATACCAGGTGCTCTAATATTATTGGAAATTTATTACTAATTATATAATAATCTTAAAAAAAAAAAAAAAAAAAAAAAGAGTCAATGCCCGATCTCTTAATCTTAGCAGGTATTGGCCTGGTTAGTGCTTGGATGGGAGACCGCCTGGGAATAACAGGTGCTTTAAGCTTTAGGGTTTTCTTTCCTACTTATATAATGTACCGGCGATTAGATTGACTGATCTTTAAATAGCTCTCTCTTTGCAGCAGTCTTCGCTTATGGCCATACCACCCTGGCTATGCCAGATCATGTCTGAGCTCGGAAGCTAAGCAGGTTTGGGCCTGGTTAGTAATTGGATGGGAGACCCCCTGGTAATACCAGTTGCTTTAAGATTTTTGTAAATTTTTCACAAATTATATAATAATCTTGAAAAAAAAAAGAGTGAATGCCCATTCTTTGAATCTTAGCAGTCATTGACCTGTGTAGTGTTTGGATGGGAGACCCCCTGGTAATACCAGGTGCTCTAATATTATTGGAAATTTATTACTAATTATATAATAATCTTAAAAAAAAAGAGCCAATGCCCGATCTCTTAATCTTAGCAGGTATTGGCCTGGTTAGTGCTTGGATGGGAGACCGCCTCGGAATACCAGGTGCTGTAAGCTTTTGGATTTTCATTCCTACTTATATAATGTATGGGCGATTTGATTGGCTGATCTTTAAATAGTCTTCTCTTTGCAGTATCCTTCGCTTGCGACCGTAACAACCTGGCTATGCCTGATCTCGTCTGCTCTCGGAAGCTAAGCAGGTTTGGTCCTGTATAATGTACCGGCGATTAGATTGGCTGATCTTTAAATAGCTCTCTCTTTGCAGCAGTCTTCGCTTATGGCCATTCCACCCTGGCTATGCCAGATCATGTCTGAGCTCGGAAACTAAGCAGGTTTCGGCCTGGTTAGTAATTGGATGGCAGACCCCCTGGTAATACCAGTTGCTTTAAGATTTTTGGAAATTTTTCACAAATTATATAATAATCTTGCAAGAAAAAAAGAAAGGAGTCAATGCCCCATATCTGAATCTTAGCAGGTATGGGCCTGGTTAGTAATTGGATGGGAGACACCCTGGTAATACCAGTTGCTTTAAGATTTTTGGAAATTTTTCACAAATTATATAATAATCTTGAAAAAAAAAAAAAGTCAATGCCCGATCTCTGAATAATAGCATGTTTTGCCTGGTTAGTACTTGGATGGAAGACGGCCGGGAAATACCAGTTGCTGTAATATTTTTGGCAATTTTTACTAATTACATAATAATCTTGAAAAAAAAAAAAAAAAAAGAGTAAATGCCCAATCTTTGAATCTTAGGAGGTATGGACCTGTTTAGTGCTTGGATGGGAGACCGCCTCGGAATACCAGTTGCTGTAATATTTTTGGAAATTTGTACTAATTATATAATTATCTTGAAACAAAAAGAGTCAATGCCCAATCTTTGAATCTTAGCAGCTATCGACCTGTTTAGTGTTTGGATGGGAGACCGCCTCGGAAAACCAGGTGCTCTAATATTATTGGAAATTTATTATTAATTATATAATAATCTTTAAAAAAAAAAAAAAAAAAAAAAGAGTCAATGCCCGATCTCTTAATCTTAGCAGGTATTGGCCTGGTTAGTGCTTGGATGGGAGACCGCCTGGGAATACCAGGTGCTTTAAGCTTTAGGGTTTTCTTTCCTACTTATATAATGTACCGGCGATTAGATTGGCTGATCTTTAAATAGCTCTCTCTTTGCAGCAGTCTTCGCTTATGGCCATACCACCCTGGCTATGCCAGATCATGTCTGAGCTCGGAAGCTAAGCAGGTTTGGGCCTGGTTAGTAATTGGATGGGAGACCCCCTGGTAATACCAGTTGCTTTAAGATTTTTGTAAATTTTTCACAAATTATATAATAATCTTGAAAAAAAAAAAGAGTCAATGCCCATTCTTTGAATCTTAGCAGTCATGGACCTGTTTAGTGTCTGGATGGGAGACCGCCTCGGAATACCAGGTGCTCTAATATTATTGGAAATTTATTACTAATTATATAATAATCTTAAAAAAAAAAAAAAAAAAAAAAAAAAGAGTCAATGCCTGATCTCTTAATCTTAGCAGGTATTGGCCTGGTTAGTGCTTGGATGGGAGACCGCCTGGGAATACCAGGTGCTTTAAGCTTTAGGGTTTTCTTTCCTACTTATATAATGTACCGGCGATTAGATTGACTGATCTTTAAATAGCTCTCTCTTTGCAGCAGTCTTCGCTTATGGCCATACCACCCTGGCTATGCCAGATCATGTCTGAGCTCGGAAGCTAAGCAGGTTTGGGCCTGGTTAGTAATTGGATGGGAGACCCCCTGGTAATACCAGTTGCTTTAATATTTTTGTAAATTTTTCACAAATTATATAATAATCTTGAAAAAAAAAAGAGTGAATGCCCATTCTTTGAATCTTAGCAGTCATTGACCTGTGTAGTGTTTGGATGGGAGACCCCCTGGTAATACCAGGTACTCTAATATTATTGGAAATTTATTACTAATTATATAATAATCTTAAAAAAAAAGAGCCAATGCCCGATCTCTTAATCTTAGCAGGTATTGGCCTGGTTAGTGCTTGGATGGGAGACCGCCTCGGAATACCAGGTGCTGTAAGCTTTTGGATTTTCATTCCTACTTATATAATGTATGGGCGATTTGATTGGCTGATCTTTAAATAGTCTTCTCTTTGCAGTATCCTTCGCTTGCGACCGTAACAACCTGGCTATGCCTGATCTCGTCTGCTCTCGGAAGCTAAGCAGGTTTGGTCCTGTATAATGTACCGGCGATTAGATTGGCTGATCTTTAAATAGCTCTCTCTTTGCAGCAGTCTTCGCTTATGGCCATTCCACCCTGGCTATGCCAGATCATGTCTGAGCTCGGAAACTAAGCAGGTTTCGGCCTGGTTAGTAATTGGATGGCAGACCCCCTGGTAATACCAGTTGCTTTAAGATTTTTGGAAATTTTTCACAAATTATATAATAATCTTGCAAGAAAAAAAGAAAGGAGTCAATGCCCCATATCTGAATCTTAGCAGGTATGGGCCTGGTTAGTAATTGGATGGGAGACACCCTGGTAATACCAGTTGCTTTAAGATTTTTGGAAATTTTTCACAAATTATATAATAATCTTGAAAAAAAAAAAAAAGTCAATGCCCGATCTCTGAATAATAGCAGGTTTTGCCTGGTTAGTACTTGGATGGAAGACGGCCGGGAAATACCAGTTGCTGTAATATTTTTGGCAATTTTTACTAATTACATAATAATCTTGCAAAAAAAAAAAAAAAAAAAAAAAAAAGAGTAAATGCCCAATCTTTGAACCTTAGGAGGTATGGACCTGTTTAGTGTTTGGATGGGAGACCGCCTCGGAATACTAGTTGCTGTAATATTTTTGGAAATTTGTACTAATTATATAATTATCTTGAAACAAAAAGAGTCAATGCCCAATCTTTGAATCTTAGCAGCTATCGACCTGTTTAGTGTTTGGATGGGAGACCGCCTCGGAAAACCAGGTGCTCTAATATTATTGGAAATTTATTACTAATTATATAATAATCTTTAAAAAAAAAAAAAAAAAAAAAAGTCAATGCCCGATCTCTTAATCTTAGCAGGTATTGGCCTGGTTAGTGCTTGGATGGGAGACCGCCTGGGAATACCAGGTGCTTTAAGCTTTAGGGTTTTCTTTCCTACTTATATAATGTACCGGCGATTAGATTGACTGATCTTTAAATAGCTCTCTCTTTGCAGCAGTCTTCGCTTATGGCCATACCACCCTGGCTATGCCAGATCATGTCTGAGCTCGGAAGCTAAGCAGGTTTGGGCCTGGTTAGTAATTGGATGGGAGACCCCCTGGTAATACCAGTTGCTTTAAGATTTTTGTAAATTTTTCACAAATTATATAATAATCTTGAAAAAAAAAAAGAGTCAATGCCCATTCTTTGAATCTTAGCAGTCATGGACCTGTTTAGTGTCTGGATGGGAGACCGCCTCGGAATACCAGGTGCTCTAATATTATTGGAAATTTATTACTAATTATATAATAATCTTAAAAAAAAAAAAAAAAAAAAAAAAAGAGTCAATGCCTGATCTCTTAATCTTAGCAGGTATTGGCCTGGTTAGTGCTTGGATGGGAGACCGCCTGGGAATACCAGGTGCTTTAAGCTTTAGGGTTTTCTTTCCTACTTATATAATGTACCGGCGATTAGATTGACTGATCTTTAAATAGCTCTCTCTTTGCAGCAGTCTTCGCTTATGGCCATACCACCCTGGCTATGCCAGATCATGTCTGAGCTCGGAAGCTAAGCAGGTTTGGGCCTGGTTAGTAATTGGATGGGAGACCCCCTGGTAATACCAGTTGCTTTAATATTTTTGTAAATTTTTCACAAATTATATAATAATCTTGAAAAAAAAAAGAGTGAATGCCCATTCTTTGAATCTTAGCAGTCATTGACCTGTGTAGTGTTTGGATGGGAGACCCCCTGGTAATACCAGGTGCTCTAATATTATTGGAAATTTATTACTAATTATATAATAATCTTAAAAAAAAAGAGCCAATGCCCGATCTCTTAATCTTAGCAGGTATTGGCCTGGTTAGTGCTTGGATGGGAGACCGCCTCGGAATACCAGGTGCTGTAAGCTTTTGGATTTTCATTCCTACTTATATAATGTATGGGCGATTTGATTGGCTGATCTTTAAATAGTCTTCTCTTTGCAGTATCCTTCGCTTGCGACCGTAACAACCTGGCTATGCCTGATCTCGTCTGCTCTCGGAAGCTAAGCAGGTTTGGTCCTGTATAATGTACCGGCGATTAGATTGGCTGATCTTTAAATAGCTCTCTCTTTGCAGCAGTCTTCGCTTATGGCCATTCCACCCTGGCTATGCCAGATCATGTCTGAGCTCGGAAACTAAGCAGGTTTCGGCCTGGTTAGTAATTGGATGGCAGACCCCCTGGTAATACCAGTTGCTTTAAGATTTTTGGAAATTTTTCACAAATTATATAATAATCTTGCAAGAAAAAAAGAAAGGAGTCAATGCCCCATATCTGAATCTTAGCAGGTATGGGCCTGGTTAGTAATTGGATGGGAGACACCCTGGTAATACCAGTTGCTTTAAGATTTTTGGAAATTTTTCACAAATTATATAATAATCTTGCAAAAAAAAAAAAAAAAAGAGTAAATGCCCAATCTTTGAATCTTAGAAGGTATGGACCTGTTTAGTGCTTGGATGGGAGACCGCCTCGGAATACCAGTTGCTGTAATATTTTTGGAAATTTGTACTAATTATATAATTATCTTGAAACAAAAAGAGTCAATGCCCAATCTTTGAATCTTAGCAGCTATGGACCTGTTTAGTGTTTGGATGGGAGACCGCCTCGGAAAACCAGGTGCTCTAATATTATTGGAAATTCATTACTAATTATATAATAATATTTAAAAAAAAAAAAAAAAAAAAAAAAAAAGAGTCAATGCCCGATCTCTTAATCTTAGCAGGTATTGGCCTGGTTAGTGCTTGGATGGGAGACCGCCTGGGAATACCAGGTGCTTTAAGCTTTAGGGTTTTCTTTCCTACTTATATAATGTACCGGCGATTAGACTGGCTGATCTTTAAATAGCTCTTTCTTTGCAGCAGTCTTTGCTTATGGCCATACCACCCTGGCTATGCCAGATCATGTCTGAGCTCGGAAGCTAAGCAGGTTTGGGCCTGGTTAGTAATTGGATGGGAGACCCCCTGGTAATACCAGTTGCTCTAAGATTTTTGTAAATTTTTCACAAATTATATAATAATCTTGAAAAAAAAAAGTCAATGCCCATTCTTTGAATCTTAGCAGTCATGGACCTGTTTAGTGTCTGGATGGGAGACCGCCTCGGAATACCAGGTGCTCTAATATTATTGGAAATTTATTACTAATTATATAATAATCTTAAAAAAAAAAAAAAAAAAAAAAAAGAGTCAATGCCCGATCTCTTAATCTTAGCAGGTATTGGCCTGGTTAGTGCTTGGATGGGAGACCGCCTGGGAATAACAGGTGCTTTAAGCTTTAGGGTTTTCTTTCCTACTTATATAATGTACCGGCGATTAGATTGACTGATCTTTAAATAGCTCTCTCTTTGCAGCAGTCTTCGCTTATGGCCATACCACCCTGGCTATGCCAGATCATGTCTGAGCTCGGAAGCTAAGCAGGTTTGGGCCTGGTTAGTAATTGGATGGGAGACCCCCTGGTAATACCAGTTGCTTTAAGATTTTTGTAAATTTTTCACAAATTATATAATAATCTTGAAAAAAAAAAGAGTGAATGCCCATTCTTTGAATCTTAGCAGTCATTGACCTGTGTAGTGTTTGGATGGGAGACCCCCTGGTAATACCAGGTGCTCTAATATTATTGGAAATTTATTACTAATTATATAATAATCTTAAAAAAAAAGAGCCAATGCCCGATCTCTTAATCTTAGCAGGTATTGGCCTGGTTAGTGCTTGGATGGGAGACCGCCTCGGAATACCAGGTGCTGTAAGCTTTTGGATTTTCATTCCTACTTATATAATGTATGGGCGATTTGATTGGCTGATCTTTAAATAGTCTTCTCTTTGCAGTATCCTTCGCTTGCGACCGTAACAACCTGGCTATGCCTGATCTCGTCTGCTCTCGGAAGCTAAGCAGGTTTGGTCCTGTATAATGTACCGGCGATTAGATTGGCTGATCTTTAAATAGCTCTCTCTTTGCAGCAGTCTTCGCTTATGGCCATTCCACCCTGGCTATGCCAGATCATGTCTGAGCTCGGAAACTAAGCAGGTTTCGGCCTGGTTAGTAATTGGATGGCAGACCCCCTGGTAATACCAGTTGCTTTAAGATTTTTGGAAATTTTTCACAAATTATATAATAATCTTGCAAGAAAAAAAGAAAGGAGTCAATGCCCCATATCTGAATCTTAGCAGGTATGGGCCTGGTTAGTAATTGGATGGGAGACACCCTGGTAATACCAGTTGCTTTAAGATTTTTGGAAATTTTTCACAAATTATATAATAATCTTGAAAAAAAAAAAAAGTCAATGCCCGATCTCTGAATAATAGCAGGTTTTGCCTGGTTAGTACTTGGATGGAAGACGGCCGGGAAATACCAGTTGCTGTAATATTTTTGGCAATTTTTACTAATTACATAATAATCTTGAAAAAAAAAAAAAAAAAAAGAGTAAATGCCCAATCTTTGAATCTTAGGAGGTATGGACCTGTTTAGTGCTTGGATGGGAGACCGCCTCGGAATACCAGTTGCTGTAATATTTTTGGAAATTTGTACTAATTATATAATTATCTTGAAACAAAAAGAGTCAATGCCCAATCTTTGAATCTTAGCAGCTATCGACCTGTTTAGTGTTTGGATGGGAGACCGCCTCGGAAAACCAGGTGCTCTAATATTATTGGAAATTTATTATTAATTATATAATAATCTTTAAAAAAAAAAAAAAAAAAAAAAGAGTCAATGCCCGATCTCTTAATCTTAGCAGGTATTGGCCTGGTTAGTGCTTGGATGGGAGACCGCCTGGGAATACCAGGTGCTTTAAGCTTTAGGGTTTTCTTTCCTACTTATATAATGTACCGGCGATTAGATTGGCTGATCTTTAAATAGCTCTCTCTTTGCAGCAGTCTTCGCTTATGGCCATACCACCCTGGCTATGCCAGATCATGTCTGAGCTCGGAAGCTAAGCAGGTTTGGGCCTGGTTAGTAATTGGATGGGAGACCCCCTGGTAATACCAGTTGCTTTAAGATTTTTGTAAATTTTTCACAAATTATATAATAATCTTGAAAAAAAAAAAGAGTCAATGCCCATTCTTTGAATCTTAGCAGTCATGGACCTGTTTAGTGTCTGGATGGGAGACCGCCTCGGAATACCAGGTGCTCTAATATTATTGGAAATTTATTACTAATTATATAATAATCTTAAAAAAAAAAAAAAAAAAAAAAAAAGAGTCAATGCCTGATCTCTTAATCTTAGCAGGTATTGGCCTGGTTAGTGCTTGGATGGGAGACCGCCTGGGAATACCAGGTGCTTTAAGCTTTAGGGTTTTCTTTCCTACTTATATAATGTACCGGCGATTAGATTGACTGATCTTTAAATAGCTCTCTCTTTGCAGCAGTCTTCGCTTATGGCCATACCACCCTGGCTATGCCAGATCATGTCTGAGCTCGGAAGCTAAGCAGGTTTGGGCCTGGTTAGTAATTGGATGGGAGACCCCCTGGTAATACCAGTTGCTTTAATATTTTTGTAAATTTTTCACAAATTATATAATAATCTTGAAAAAAAAAAGAGTGAATGCCCATTCTTTGAATCTTAGCAGTCATTGACCTGTGTAGTGTTTGGATGGGAGACCCCCTGGTAATACCAGGTACTCTAATATTATTGGAAATTTATTACTAATTATATAATAATCTTAAAAAAAAAGAGCCAATGCCCGATCTCTTAATCTTAGCAGGTATTGGCCTGGTTAGTGCTTGGATGGGAGACCGCCTCGGAATACCAGGTGCTGTAAGCTTTTGGATTTTCATTCCTACTTATATAATGTATGGGCGATTTGATTGGCTGATCTTTAAATAGTCTTCTCTTTGCAGTATCCTTCGCTTGCGACCGTAACAACCTGGCTATGCCTGATCTCGTCTGCTCTCGGAAGCTAAGCAGGTTTGGTCCTGTATAATGTACCGGCGATTAGATTGGCTGATCTTTAAATAGCTCTCTCTTTGCAGCAGTCTTCGCTTATGGCCATTCCACCCTGGCTATGCCAGATCATGTCTGAGCTCGGAAACTAAGCAGGTTTCGGCCTGGTTAGTAATTGGATGGCAGACCCCCTGGTAATACCAGTTGCTTTAAGATTTTTGGAAATTTTTCACAAATTATATAATAATCTTGCAAGAAAAAAAGAAAGGAGTCAATGCCCCATATCTGAATCTTAGCAGGTATGGGCCTGGTTAGTAATTGGATGGGAGACACCCTGGTAATACCAGTTGCTTTAAGATTTTTGGAAATTTTTCACAAATTATATAATAATCTTGAAAAAAAAAAAAAAGTCAATGCCCGATCTCTGAATAATAGCAGGTTTTGCCTGGTTAGTACTTGGATGGAAGACGGCCGGGAAATACCAGTTGCTGTAATATTTTTGGCAATTTTTACTAATTACATAATAATCTTGCAAAAAAAAAAAAAAAAAAAAAAAAAAAGAGTAAATGCCCAATCTTTGAACCTTAGGAGGTATGGACCTGTTTAGTGCTTGGATGGGAGACCGCCTCGGAATACCAGTTGCTGTAATATTTTTGGAAATTTGTACTAATTATATAATTATCTTGAAACAAAAAGAGTCAATGCCCAATCTTTGAATCTTAGCAGCTATCGACCTGTTTAGTGTTTGGATGGGAGACCGCCTCGGAAAACCAGGTGCTCTAATATTATTGGAAATTTATTACTAATTATATAATAATCTTTAAAAAAAAAAAAAAAAAAAAAGTCAATGCCCGATCTCTTAATCTTAGCAGGTATTGGCCTGGTTAGTGCTTGGATGGGAGACCGCCTGGGAATACCAGGTGCTTTAAGCTTTAGGGTTTTCTTTCCTACTTATATAATGTACCGGCGATTAGATTGACTGATCTTTAAATAGCTCTCTCTTTGCAGCAGTCTTCGCTTATGGCCATACCACCCTGGCTATGCCAGATCATGTCTGAGCTCGGAAGCTAAGCAGGTTTGGGCCTGGTTAGTAATTGGATGGGAGACCCCCTGGTAATACCAGTTGCTTTAAGATTTTTGTAAATTTTTCACAAATTATATAATAATCTTGAAAAAAAAAAAGAGTCAATGCCCATTCTTTGAATCTTAGCAGTCATGGACCTGTTTAGTGTCTGGATGGGAGACCGCCTCGGAATACCAGGTGCTCTAATATTATTGGAAATTTATTACTAATTATATAATAATCTTAAAAAAAAAAAAAAAAAAAAAAAGAGTCAATGCCCGATCTCTTAATCTTAGCAGGTATTGGCCTGGTTAGTGCTTGGATGGGAGACCGCCTGGGAATACCAGGTGCTTTAAGCTTTAGGGTTTTCTTTCCTACTTATATAATGTACCGGCGATTAGATTGACTGATCTTTAAATAGCTCTCTCTTTGCAGCAGTCTTCGCTTATGGCCATACCACCCTGGCTATGCCAGATCATGTCTGAGCTCGGAAGCTAAGCACGTTTGGGCCTGGTTAGTAATTGGATGGGAGACCCCCTGGTAATACCAGTTGCTTTACGATTTTTGTAAATTTTTCACAAATTATATAATAATCTTGAAAAAAAAAAGAGTGAATGCCCATTCTTTGAATCTTAGCAGTCATTGACCTGTGTAGTGTTTGGATGGGAGACCCCCTGGTAATACCAGGTGCTCTAATATTATTGGAAATTTATTACTAATTATATAATAATCTTAAAAAAAAGAGCCAATGCCCGATCTCTTAATCTTAGCAGGTATTGGCCTGGTTAGTGCTTGGATGGGAGACCGCCTCGGAATACCAGGTGCTGTAAGCTTTTGGATTTTCATTCCTACTTATATAATGTATGGGCGATTTGATTGGCTGATCTTTAAATAGTCTTCTCTTTGCAGTATCCTTCGCTTGCGACCGTAACAACCTGGCTATGCCTGATCTCGTCTGCTCTCGGAAGCTAAGCAGGTTTGGTCCTGTATAATGTACCGGCGATTAGATTGGCTGATCTTTAAATAGCTCTCTCTTTGCAGCAGTCTTCGCTTATGGCCATTCCACCCTGGCTATGCCAGATCATGTCTGAGCTCGGAAACTAAGCAGGTTTCGGCCTGGTTAGTAATTGGATGGCAGACCCCCTGGTAATACCAGTTGCTTTAAGATTTTTGGAAATTTTTCACAAATTATATAATAATCTTGCAAGAAAAAAAGAAAGGAGTCAATGCCCCATATCTGAATCTTAGCAGGTATGGGCCTGGTTAGTAATTGGATGGGAGACACCCTGGTAATACCAGTTGCTTTAAGATTTTTGGAAATTTTTCACAAATTATATAATAATCTTGCAAAAAAAAAAAAAAAAGAGTAAATGCCCAATCTTTGAATCTTAGAAGGTATGGACCTGTTTAGTGCTTGGATGGGAGACCGCCTCGGAATACCAGTTGCTGTAATATTTTTGGAAATTTGTACTAATTATATAATTATCTTGAAACAAAAAGAGTCAATGCCCAATCTTTGAATCTTAGCAGCTATGGACCTGTTTAGTGTTTGGATGGGAGACCGCCTCGGAAAACCAGGTGCTCTAATATTATTGGAAATTCATTACTAATTATATAATAATCTTTAAAAAAAAAAAAAAGAGTCAATGCCCGATCTCTTAATCTTAGCAGGTATTGGCCTGGTTAGTGCTTGGATGGGAGACCGCCTGGGAATACCAGGTGCTTTAAGCTTTAGGGTTTTCTTTCCTACTTATATAATGTACCGGCGATTAGATTGGCTGATCTTTAAATAGCTCTCTCTTTGCAGCAGTCTTTGCTTATGGCCATACCACCCTGGCTATGCCAGATCATGTCTGAGCTCGGAAGCTAAGCAGGTTTGGGCCTGGTTAGTAATTGGATGGGAGACCCCCTGGTAATACCAGTTGCTCTAAGATTTTTGTAAATTTTTCACAAATTATATAATAATCTTGAAAAAAAAAAGTCAATGCCCATTCTTTGAATCTTAGCAGTCATGGACCTGTTTAGTGTCTGGATGGGAGACCGCCTCGGAATACCAGGTGCTCTAATATTATTGGAAATTTATTACTAATTATATAATAATCTTAAAAAAAAAAAATAAAAAAAAAGAGTCAATGCCCGATCTCTTAATCTTAGCAGGTATTGGCCTGGTTAGTGCTTGGATGGGAGACCGCCTGGGAATAACAGGTGCTTTAAGCTTTAGGGTTTTCTTTCCTACTTATATAATGTACCAGCGATTAGATTGACTGATCTTTAAATAGCTCTCTCTTTGCAGCAGTCTTCGCTTATGGCCATACCACCCTGGCTATGCCAGATCATATCTGAGCTCGGAAGCTAAGCAGGTTTGGGCCTGGTTAGTAATTGGATGGGAGACCCCCTGGTAATACCAGTTGCTTTAAGATTTTTGGAATTTTTTCACAAATTATATAATAATCTTGCAAGAAAAAAAGAAAGGAGTCAATGCCCCATATCTGAATCTTAGCAGGTATGGGCCTGGTTAGTAATTGGATGGGAGACACCCTGGTAATACCAGTTGCTTTAAGATTTTTGGAAATTTTTCACAAATTATATAATAATCTTGCAAAAAAAAAAAAAAAAGAGTAAATGCCCAATCTTTGAATCTTAGAAGGTATGGACCTGTTTAGTGCTTGGATGGGAGACCGCCTCGGAATACCAGTTGCTGTAATATTTTTGGAAATTTGTACTAATTATATAATTATCTTGAAACAAAAAGAGTCAATGCCCAATCTTTGAATCTTAGCAGCTATGGACCTGTTTAGTGTTTGGATGGGAGACCGCCTCGGAAAACCAGGTGCTCTAATATTATTGGAAATTCATTACTAATTATATAATAATCTTTAAAAAAAAAAAAAAAAAAAAAGTCAATGCCCGATCTCTTAATCTTAGCAGGTATTGGCCTGGTTAGTGCTTGGATGGGAGACCGCCTGGGAATACCAGGTGCTTTAAGCTTTAGGGTTTTCTTTCCTACTTATATAATGTACCGGCGATTAGATTGACTGATCTTTAAATAGCTCTCTCTTTGCAGCAGTCTTCGCTTATGGCCATACCACCCTGGCTATGCCAGATCATGTCTGAGCTCGGAAGCTAAGCAGGTTTGGGCCTGGTTAGTAATTGGATGGGAGACCCCCTGGTAATACCAGTTGCTTTAAGATTTTTGTAAATTTTTCACAAATTATATAATAATCTTGAAAAAAAAAAAGAGTCAATGCCCATTCTTTGAATCTTAGCAGTCATGGACCTGTTTAGTGTCTGGATGGGAGACCGCCTCGGAATACCAGGTGCTCTAATATTATTGGAAATTTATTACTAATTATATAATAATCTTAAAAAAAAAAAAAAAAAAAAAAAGAGTCAATGCCCGATCTCTTAATCTTAGCAGGTATTGGCCTGGTTAGTGCTTGGATGGGAGACCGCCTGGGAATACCAGGTGCTTTAAGCTTTAGGGTTTTCTTTCCTACTTATATAATGTACCGGCGATTAGATTGACTGATCTTTAAATAGCTCTCTCTTTGCAGCAGTCTTCGCTTATGGCCATACCACCCTGGCTATGCCAGATCATGTCTGAGCTCGGAAGCTAAGCACGTTTGGGCCTGGTTAGTAATTGGATGGGAGACCCCCTGGTAATACCAGTTGCTTTACGATTTTTGTAAATTTTTCACAAATTATATAATAATCTTGAAAAAAAAAAGAGTGAATGCCCATTCTTTGAATCTTAGCAGTCATTGACCTGTGTAGTGTTTGGATGGGAGACCCCCTGGTAATACCAGGTGCTCTAATATTATTGGAAATTTATTACTAATTATATAATAATCTTAAAAAAAAGAGCCAATGCCCGATCTCTTAATCTTAGCAGGTATTGGCCTGGTTAGTGCTTGGATGGGAGACCGCCTCGGAATACCAGGTGCTGTAAGCTTTTGGATTTTCATTCCTACTTATATAATGTATGGGCGATTTGATTGGCTGATCTTTAAATAGTCTTCTCTTTGCAGTATCCTTCGCTTGCGACCGTAACAACCTGGCTATGCCTGATCTCGTCTGCTCTCGGAAGCTAAGCAGGTTTGGTCCTGTATAATGTACCGGCGATTAGATTGGCTGATCTTTAAATAGCTCTCTCTTTGCAGCAGTCTTCGCTTATGGCCATTCCACCCTGGCTATGCCAGATCATGTCTGAGCTCGGAAACTAAGCAGGTTTCGGCCTGGTTAGTAATTGGATGGCAGACCCCCTGGTAATACCAGTTGCTTTAAGATTTTTGGAAATTTTTCACAAATTATATAATAATCTTGCAAGAAAAAAAGAAAGGAGTCAATGCCCCATATCTGAATCTTAGCAGGTATGGGCCTGGTTAGTAATTGGATGGGAGACACCCTGGTAATACCAGTTGCTTTAAGATTTTTGGAAATTTTTCACAAATTATATAATAATCTTGCAAAAAAAAAAAAAAAAGAGTAAATGCCCAATCTTTGAATCTTAGAAGGTATGGACCTGTTTAGTGCTTGGATGGGAGACCGCCTCGGAATACCAGTTGCTGTAATATTTTTGGAAATTTGTACTAATTATATAATTATCTTGAAACAAAAAGAGTCAATGCCCAATCTTTGAATCTTAGCAGCTATGGACCTGTTTAGTGTTTGGATGGGAGACCGCCTCGGAAAACCAGGTGCTCTAATATTATTGGAAATTCATTACTAATTATATAATAATCTTTAAAAAAAAAAAAAAGAGTCAATGCCCGATCTCTTAATCTTAGCAGGTATTGGCCTGGTTAGTGCTTGGATGGGAGACCGCCTGGGAATACCAGGTGCTTTAAGCTTTAGGGTTTTCTTTCCTACTTATATAATGTACCGGCGATTAGATTGGCTGATCTTTAAATAGCTCTCTCTTTGCAGCAGTCTTTGCTTATGGCCATACCACCCTGGCTATGCCAGATCATGTCTGAGCTCGGAAGCTAAGCAGGTTTGGGCCTGGTTAGTAATTGGATGGGAGACCCCCTGGTAATACCAGTTGCTCTAAGATTTTTGTAAATTTTTCACAAATTATATAATAATCTTGAAAAAAAAAAGTCAATGCCCATTCTTTGAATCTTAGCAGTCATGGACCTGTTTAGTGTCTGGATGGGAGACCGCCTCGGAATACCAGGTGCTCTAATATTATTGGAAATTTATTACTAATTATATAATAATCTTAAAAAAAAAAAATAAAAAAAAAGAGTCAATGCCCGATCTCTTAATCTTAGCAGGTATTGGCCTGGTTAGTGCTTGGATGGGAGACCGCCTGGGAATACCAGGTGCTTTAAGCTTTAGGGTTTTCTTTCCTACTTATATAATGTACCGGCGATTAGATTGGCTGATCTTTAAATAGCTCTTTCTTTGCAGCAGTCTTTGCTTATGGCCATACCACCCTGGCTATGCCAGATCATGTCTGAGCTTGGAAGCTAAGCAGGTTTGGGCCTGGTTAGTAATTGGATGGGAGACCCCCTGGTAATACCAGTTGCTCTAAGATTTTTGTAAATTTTTCACAAATTATATAATAATCTTGAAAAAAAAAAGTCAATGCCCATTCTTTGAATCTTAGCAGTCATGGACCTGTTTAGTGTCTGGATGGGAGACCGCCTCGGAATACCAGGTGCTCTAATATTATTGGAAATTTATTACTAATTATATAATAATCTTAAAAAAAAAAAAAAAAAAAAAAAGAGTCAATGCCCGATCTCTTAATCTTAGCAGGTATTGGCCTGGTTAGTGCTTGGATGGGAGACCGCCTGGGAATAACAGGTGCTTTAAGCTTTAGGGTTTTCTTTCCTACTTATATAATGTACCGGCGATTAGATTGACTGATCTTTAAATAGCTCTCTCTTTGCAGCAGTCTTCGCTTATGGCCATACCACCCTGGCTATGCCAGATCATGTCTGAGCTCGGAAGCTAAGCAGGTTTGGGCCTGGTTAGTAATTGGATGGGAGACCCCCTGGTAATACCAGTTGCTTTAAGATTTTTGTAAATTTTTCACAAATTATATAATAATCTTGAAAAAAAAAAGAGTGAATGCCCATTCTTTGAATCTTAGCAGTCATTGACCTGTGTAGTGTTTGGATGGGAGACCCCCTGGTAATACCAGGTGCTCTAATATTATTGGAAATTTATTACTAATTATATAATAATCTTAAAAAAAAAGAGCCAATGCCCGATCTCTTAATCTTAGCAGGTATTGGCCTGGTTAGTGCTTGGATGGGAGACCGCCTCGGAATACCAGGTGCTGTAAGCTTTTGGATTTTCATTCCTACTTATATAATGTATGGGCGATTTGATTGGCTGATCTTTAAATAGTCTTCTCTTTGCAGTATCCTTCGCTTGCGACCGTAACAACCTGGCTATGCCTGATCTCGTCTGCTCTCGGAAGCTAAGCAGGTTTGGTCCTGTATAATGTACCGGCGATTAGATTGGCTGATCTTTAAATAGCTCTCTCTTTGCAGCAGTCTTCGCTTATGGCCATTCCACCCTGGCTATGCCAGATCATGTCTGAGCTCGGAAACTAAGCAGGTTTCGGCCTGGTTAGTAATTGGATGGCAGACCCCCTGGTAATACCAGTTGCTTTAAGATTTTTGGAAATTTTTCACAAATTATATAATAATCTTGCAAGAAAAAAAGAAAGGAGTCAATGCCCCATATCTGAATCTTAGCAGGTATGGGCCTGGTTAGTAATTGGATGGGAGACACCCTGGTAATACCAGTTGCTTTAAGATTTTTGGAAATTTTTCACAAATTATATAATAATCTTGAAAAAAAAAAAAAAGTCAATGCCCGATCTCTGAATAATAGCAGGTTTTGCCTGGTTAGTACTTGGATGGAAGACGGCCGGGAAATACCAGTTGCTGTAATATTTTTGGCAATTTTTACTAATTACATAATAATCTTGAAAAAAAAAAAAAAAAAAAGAGTAAATGCCCAATCTTTGAATCTTAGGAGGTATGGACCTGTTTAGTGCTTGGATGGGAGACCGCCTCGGAATACCAGTTGCTGTAATATTTTTGGAAATTTGTACTAATTATATAATTATCTTGAAACAAAAAGAGTCAATGCCCGATCTCTTAATCTTAGCAGGTATTGGCCTGGTTAGTGCTTGGATGGGAGACCGCCTGGGAATACCAGGTGCTTTAAGCTTTAGGGTTTTCTTTCCTACTTATATAATGTACCGGCGATTAGATTGGCTGATCTTTAAATAGCTCTCTCTTTGCAGCAGTCTTCGCTTATGGCCATACCACCCTGGCTATGCCAGATCATGTCTGAGCTCGGAAGCTAAGCAGGTTTGGGCCTGGTTAGTAATTGGATGGGAGAACCCCTGGTAATACCAGTTGCTTTAAGATTTTTGTAAATTTTTCACAAATTATATAATAATCTTGAAAAAAAAAAAGAGTCAATGCCCATTCTTTGAATCTTAGCAGTCATGGACCTGTTTAGTGTCTGGATGGGAGACCGCCTCGGAATACCAGGTGCTCTAATATTATTGGAAATTTATTACTAATTATATAATAATCTTAAAAAAAAAAAAAAAAAAAAAAAAAGAGTCAATGCCTGATCTCTTAATCTTAGCAGGTATTGGCCTGGTTAGTGCTTGGATGGGAGACCGCCTGGGAATACCAGGTGCTTTAAGCTTTAGGGTTTTCTTTCCTACTTATATAATGTACCGGTGATTAGATTGACTGATCTTTAAATAGCTCTCTCTTTGCAGCAGTCTTCGCTTATGGCCATACCACCCTGGCTATGCCAGATCATGTCTGAGCTCGGAAGCTAAGCAGGTTTGGGCCTGGTTAGTAATTGGATGGGAGACCCCCTGGTAATACCAGTTGCTTTAATATTTTTGTAAATTTTTCACAAATTATATAATAATCTTGAAAAAAAAAAGAGTGAATGCCCATTCTTTGAATCTTAGCAGTCATTGACCTGTGTAGTGTTTGGATGGGAGACCCCCTGGTAATACCAGGTACTCTAATATTATTGGAAATTTATTACTAATTATATAATAATCTTAAAAAAAAAGAGCCAATGCCCGATCTCTTAATCTTAGCAGGTATTGGCCTGGTTAGTGCTTGGATGGGAGACCGCCTCGGAATACCAGGTGCTGTAAGCTTTTGGATTTTCATTCCTACTTATATAATGTATGGGCGATTTGATTGGCTGATCTTTAAATAGTCTTCTCTTTGCAGTATCCTTCGCTTGCGACCGTAACAACCTGGCTATGCCTGATCTCGTCTGCTCTCGGAAGCTAAGCAGGTTTGGTCCTGTATAATGTACCGGCGATTAGATTGGCTGATCTTTAAATAGCTCTCTCTTTGCAGCAGTCTTCGCTTATGGCCATTCCACCCTGGCTATGCCAGATCATGTCTGAGCTCGGAAACTAAGCAGGTTTCGGCCTGGTTAGTAATTGGATGGCAGACCCCCTGGTAATACCAGTTGCTTTAAGATTTTTGGAAATTTTTCACAAATTATATAATAATCTTGCAAGAAAAAAAGAAAGGAGTCAATGCCCCATATCTGAATCTTAGCAGGTATGGGCCTGGTTAGTAATTGGATGGGAGACACCCTGGTAATACCAGTTGCTTTAAGATTTTTGGAAATTTTTCACAAATTATATAATAATCTTGAAAAAAAAAAAAAAGTCAATGCCCGATCTCTGAATAATAGCAGGTTTTGCCTGGTTAGTACTTGGATGGAAGACGGCCGGGAAATACCAGTTGCTGTAATATTTTTGGCAATTTTTACTAATTACATAATAATCTTGCAAAAAAAAAAAAAAAAAAAGAGTAAATGCCCAATCTTTGAACCTTAGGAGGTATGGACCTGTTTAGTGCTTGGATGGGAGACCGCCTCGGAATACCAGTTGCTGTAATATTTTTGGAAATTTGTACTAATTATATAATTATCTTGAAACAAAAAGAGTCAATGCCCAATCTTTGAATCTTAGCAGCTATCGACCTGTTTAGTGTTTGGATGGGAGACCGCCTCGGAAAACCAGGTGCTCTAATATTATTGGAAATTTATTACTAATTATATAATAATCTTTAAAAAAAAAAAAAAAAAAAAAGTCAATGCCCGATCTCTTAATCTTAGCAGGTATTGGCCTGGTTAGTGCTTGGATGGGAGACCGCCTGGGAATACCAGGTGCTTTAAGCTTTAGGGTTTTCTTTCCTACTTATATAATGTACCGGCGATTAGATTGACTGATCTTTAAATAGCTCTCTCTTTGCAGCAGTCTTCGCTTATGGCCATACCACCCTGGCTATGCCAGATCATGTCTGAGCTCGGAAGCTAAGCAGGTTTGGGCCTGGTTAGTAATTGGATGGGAGACCCCCTGGTAATACCAGTTGCTTTAAGATTTTTGTAAATTTTTCACAAATTATATAATAATCTTGAAAAAAAAAAAGAGTCAATGCCCATTCTTTGAATCTTAGCAGTCATGGACCTGTTTAGTGTCTGGATGGGAGACCGCCTCGGAATACCAGGTGCTCTAATATTATTGGAAATTTATTACTAATTATATAATAATCTTAAAAAAAAAAAAAAAAAAAAAAGAGTCAATGCCCGATCTCTTAATCTTAGCAGGTATTGGCCTGGTTAGTGCTTGGATGGGAGACCGCCTGGGAATACCAGGTGCTTTAAGCTTTAGGGTTTTCTTTCCTACTTATATAATGTACCGGCGATTAGATTGACTGATCTTTAAATAGCTCTCTCTTTGCAGCAGTCTTCGCTTATGGCCATACCACCCTGGCTATGCCAGATCATGTCTGAGCTCGGAAGCTAAGCACGTTTGGGCCTGGTTAGTAATTGGATGGGAGACCCCCTGGTAATACCAGTTGCTTTACGATTTTTGTAAATTTTTCACAAATTATATAATAATCTTGAAAAAAAAAAGAGTGAATGCCCATTCTTTGAATCTTAGCAGTCATTGACCTGTGTAGTGTTTGGATGGGAGACCCCCTGGTAATACCAGGTGCTCTAATATTATTGGAAATTTATTACTAATTATATAATAATCTTAAAAAAAAGAGCCAATGCCCGATCTCTTAATCTTATCAGGTATTGGCCTGGTTAGTGCTTGGATGGGAGACCGCCTCGGAATACCAGGTGCTGTAAGCTTTTGGATTTTCATTCCTACTTATATAATGTATGGGCGATTTGATTGGCTGATCTTTAAATAGTCTTCTCTTTGCAGTATCCTTCGCTTGCGACCGTAACAACCTGGCTATGCCTGATCTCGTCTGCTCTCGGAAGCTAAGCAGGTTTGGTCCTGTATAATGTACCGGCGATTAGATTGGCTGATCTTTAAATAGCTCTCTCTTTGCAGCAGTCTTCGCTTATGGCCATTCCACCCTGGCTATGCCAGATCATGTCTGAGCTCGGAAACTAAGCAGGTTTCGGCCTGGTTAGTAATTGGATGGCAGACCCCCTGGTAATACCAGTTGCTTTAAGATTTTTGGAAATTTTTCACAAATTATATAATAATCTTGCAAGAAAAAAAGAAAGGAGTCAATGCCCCATATCTGAATCTTAGCAGGTATGGGCCTGGTTAGTAATTGGATGGGAGACACCCTGGTAATACCAGTTGCTTTAAGATTTTTGGAAATTTTTCACAAATTATATAATAATCTTGCAAAAAAAAAAAAAAAGAGTAAATGCCCAATCTTTGAATCTTAGAAGGTATGGACCTGTTTAGTGCTTGGATGGGAGACCGCCTCGGAATACCAGTTGCTGTAATATTTTTGGAAATTTGTACTAATTATATAATTATCTTGAAACAAAAAGAGTCAATGCCCAATCTTTGAATCTTAGCAGCTATGGACCTGTTTAGTGTTTGGATGGGAGACCGCCTCGGAAAACCAGGTGCTCTAATATTATTGGAAATTCATTACTAATTATATAATAATCTTTAAAAAAAAAAAAAAAAAAAAAAAAAAAAGAGTCAATGCCCGATCTCTTAATCTTAGCAGGTATTGGCCTGGTTAGTGCTTGGATGGGAGACCGCCTGGGAATACCAGGTGCTTTAAGCTTTAGGGTTTTCTTTCCTACTTATATAATGTACCGGCGATTAGATTGGCTGATCTTTAAATAGCTCTCTCTTTGCAGCAGTCTTTGCTTATGGCCATACCACCCTGGCTATGCCAGATCATGTCTGAGCTCGGAAGCTAAGCAGGTTTGGGCCTGGTTAGTAATTGGATGGGAGACCCCCTGGTAATACCAGTTGCTCTAAGATTTTTGTAAATTTTTCACAAATTATATAATAATCTTGAAAAAAAAAAGTCAATGCCCATTCTTTGAATCTTAGCAGTCATGGACCTGTTTAGTGTCTGGATGGGAGACCGCCTCGGAATACCAGGTGCTCTAATATTATTGGAAATTTATTACTAATTATATAATAATCTTAAAAAAAAAAAAAAAAAAAAAGAGTCAATGCCCGATCTCTTAATCTTAGCAGGTATTGGCCTGGTTAGTGCTTGGATGGGAGACCGCCTGGGAATAACAGGTGCTTTAAGCTTTAGGGTTTTCTTTCCTACTTATATAATGTACCAGCGATTAGATTGACTGATCTTTAAATAGCTCTCTCTTTGCAGCAGTCTTCGCTTATGGCCATACAACCCTGGCTATGCCAGATCATATCTGAGCTCGGAAGCTAAGCAGGTTTGGGCCTGGTTAGTAATTGGATGGGAGACCCCCTGGTAATACCAGTTGCTTTAAGATTTTTGGAATTTTTTCACAAATTATATAATAATCTTGCAAGAAAAAAAGAAAGGAGTCAATGCCCCATATCTGAATCTTAGCAGGTATGGGCCTGGTTAGTAATTGGATGGGAGACACCCTGGTAATACCAGTTGCTTTAAGATTTTTGGAAATTTTTCACAAATTATATAATAATCTTGCAAAAAAAAAAAAAAAAGAGTAAATGCCCAATCTTTGAATCTTAGAAGGTATGGACCTGTTTAGTGCTTGGATGGGAGACCGCCTCGGAATACCAGTTGCTGTAATATTTTTGGAAATTTGTACTAATTATATAATTATCTTGAAACAAAAAGAGTCAATGCCCAATCTTTGAATCTTAGCAGCTATGGACCTGTTTAGTGTTTGGATGGGAGACCGCCTCGGAAAACCAGGTGCTCTAATATTATTGGAAATTCATTACTAATTATATAATAATCTTTAAAAAAAAAAAAAAAAAAAAAAAAAAAGAGTCAATGCCCGATCTCTTAATCTTAGCAGGTATTGGCCTGGTTAGTGCTTGGATGGGAGACCGCCTGGGAATACCAGGTGCTTTAAGCTTTAGGGTTTTCTTTCCTACTTATATAATGTACCGGCGATTAGATTGGCTGATCTTTAAATAGCTCTTTCTTTGCAGCAGTCTTTGCTTATGGCCATACCACCCTGGCTATGCCAGATCATGTCTGAGCTTGGAAGCTAAGCAGGTTTGGGCCTGGTTAGTAATTGGATGGGAGACCCCCTGGTAATACCAGTTGCTCTAAGATTTTTGTAAATTTTTCACAAATTATATAATAATCTTGAAAAAAAAAAGTCAATGCCCATTCTTTGAATCTTAGCAGTCATGGACCTGTTTAGTGTCTGGATGGGAGACCGCCTCGGAATACCAGGTGCTCTAATATTATTGGAAATTTATTACTAATTATATAATAATCTTAAAAAAAAAAAAAAAAAAAAAAAAGAGTCAATGCCCGATCTCTTAATCTTAGCAGGTATTGGCCTGGTTAGTGCTTGGATGGGAGACCGCCTGGGAATAACAGGTGCTTTAAGCTTTAGGGTTTTCTTTCCTACTTATATAATGTACCGGCGATTAGATTGACTGATCTTTAAATAGCTCTCTCTTTGCAGCAGTCTTCGCTTATGGCCATACCACCCTGGCTATGCCAGATCATGTCTGAGCTCGGAAGCTAAGCAGGTTTGGGCCTGGTTAGTAATTGGATGGGAGACCCCCTGGTAATACCAGTTGCTTTAAGATTTTTGTAAATTTTTCACAAATTATATAATAATCTTGAAAAAAAAAAGAGTGAATGCCCATTCTTTGAATCTTAGCAGTCATTGACCTGTGTAGTGTTTGGATGGGAGACCCCCTGGTAATACCAGGTGCTCTAATATTATTGGAAATTTATTACTAATTATATAATAATCTTAAAAAAAAAGAGCCAATGCCCGATCTCTTAATCTTAGCAGGTATTGGCCTGGTTAGTGCTTGGATGGGAGACCGCCTCGGAATACCAGGTGCTGTAAGCTTTTGGATTTTCATTCCTACTTATATAATGTATGGGCGATTTGATTGGCTGATCTTTAAATAGTCTTCTCTTTGCAGTATCCTTCGCTTGCGACCGTAACAACCTGGCTATGCCTGATCTCGTCTGCTCTCGGAAGCTAAGCAGGTTTGGTCCTGTATAATGTACCGGCGATTAGATTGGCTGATCTTTAAATAGCTCTCTCTTTGCAGCAGTCTTCGCTTATGGCCATTCCACCCTGGCTATGCCAGATCATGTCTGAGCTCGGAAACTAAGCAGGTTTCGGCCTGGTTAGTAATTGGATGGCAGACCCCCTGGTAATACCAGTTGCTTTAAGATTTTTGGAAATTTTTCACAAATTATATAATAATCTTGCAAGAAAAAAAGAAAGGAGTCAATGCCCCATATCTGAATCTTAGCAGGTATGGGCCTGGTTAGTAATTGGATGGGAGACACCCTGGTAATACCAGTTGCTTTAAGATTTTTGGAAATTTTTCACAAATTATATAATAATCTTGAAAAAAAAAAAAAAGTCAATGCCCGATCTCTGAATAATAGCAGGTTTTGCCTGGTTAGTACTTGGATGGAAGACGGCCGGGAAATACCAGTTGCTGTAATATTTTTGGCAATTTTTACTAATTACATAATAATCTTGAAAAAAAAAAAAAAAAAAAGAGTAAATGCCCAATCTTTGAATCTTAGGAGGTATGGACCTGTTTAGTGCTTGGATGGGAGACCGCCTCGGAATACCAGTTGCTGTAATATTTTTGGAAATTTGTACTAATTATATAATTATCTTGAAACAAAAAGAGTCAATGCCCGATCTCTTAATCTTAGCAGGTATTGGCCTGGTTAGTGCTTGGATGGGAGACCGCCTGGGAATACCAGGTGCTTTAAGCTTTAGGGTTTTCTTTCCTACTTATATAATGTACCGGCGATTAGATTGGCTGATCTTTAAATAGCTCTCTCTTTGCAGCAGTCTTCGCTTATGGCCATACCACCCTGGCTATGCCAGATCATGTCTGAGCTCGGAAGCTAAGCAGGTTTGGGCCTGGTTAGTAATTGGATGGGAGACCCCCTGGTAATACCAGTTGCTTTAAGATTTTTGTAAATTTTTCACAAATTATATAATAATCTTGAAAAAAAAAAAGAGTCAATGCCCATTCTTTGAATCTTAGCAGTCATGGACCTGTTTAGTGTCTGGATGGGAGACCGCCTCGGAATACCAGGTGCTCTAATATTATTGGAAATTTATTACTAATTATATAATAATCTTAAAAAAAAAAAAAAAAAAAAAAAGAGTCAATGCCTGATCTCTTAATCTTAGCAGGTATTGGCCTGGTTAGTGCTTGGATGGGAGACCGCCTGGGAATACCAGGTGCTTTAAGCTTTAGGGTTTTCTTTCCTACTTATATAATGTACCGGCGATTAGATTGCTGCAAAGAGAGAGCTATTTAAAGATCAGTCAGTCTTCGCTTATGGCCATACCACCCTGGCTATGCCAGATCATGTCTGAGCTCGGAAGCTAAGCAGGTTTGGGCCTGGTTAGTAATTGGATGGGAGACCCCCTGGTAATACCAGTTGCTTTAAGATTTTTGTAAATTTTTCACAAATTATATAATAATCTTGAAAAAAAAAAGAGTGAATGCCCATTCTTTGAATCTTAGCAGTCATTGACCTGTGTAGTGTTTGGATGGGAGACCCCCTGGTAATACCAGGTACTCTAATATTATTGGAAATTTATTACTAATTATATAATAATCTTAAAAAAAAAGAGCCAATGCCCGATCTCTTAATCTTAGCAGGTATTGGCCTGGTTAGTGCTTGGATGGGAGACCGCCTCGGAATACCAGGTGCTGTAAGCTTTTGGATTTTCATTCCTACTTATATAATGTATGGGCGATTTGATTGGCTGATCTTTAAATAGTCTTCTCTTTGCAGTATCCTTCGCTTGCGACCGTAACAACCTGGCTATGCCTGATCTCGTCTGCTCTCGGAAGCTAAGCAGGTTTGGTCCTGTATAATGTACCGGCGATTAGATTGGCTGATCTTTAAATAGCTCTCTCTTTGCAGCAGTCTTCGCTTATGGCCATTCCACCCTGGCTATGCCAGATCATGTCTGAGCTCGGAAACTAAGCAGGTTTCGGCCTGGTTAGTAATTGGATGGCAGACCCCCTGGTAATACCAGTTGCTTTAAGATTTTTGGAAATTTTTCACAAATTATATAATAATCTTGCAAGAAAAAAAGAAAGGAGTCAATGCCCCATATCTGAATCTTAGCAGGTATGGGCCTGGTTAGTAATTGGATGGGAGACACCCTGGTAATACCAGTTGCTTTAAGATTTTTGGAAATTTTTCACAAATTATATAATAATCTTGAAAAAAAAAAAAAAGTCAATGCCCGATCTCTGAATAATAGCAGGTTTTGCCTGGTTAGTACTTGGATGGAAGACGGCCGGGAAATACCAGTTGCTGTAATATTTTTGGCAATTTTTACTAATTACATAATAATCTTGCAAAAAAAAAAAAAAAAAAAAAAAAAGAGTAAATGCCCAATCTTTGAATCTTAGGAGGTATGGACCTGTTTAGTGCTTGGATGGGAGACCGCCTCGGAATACCAGTTGCTGTAATATTTTTGGAAATTTGTACTAATTATATAATAATCTTGAAAAAAAAAACAGTCAATGCCCATTCTTTGAATCTTAGCAGTCATGGACCTGTTTAGTGTCTGGATGGGAGACCGCCTCGGAATACCAGGTGCTCTAATATTATTGGAAATTTATTACTAATTATATAATAATCTTAAAAAAAAAAAAAAAAAAAAAGAGTCAATGCCTGATCTCTTAATCTTAGCAGGTATTGGCCTGGTTAGTGCTTGGATGGGAGACCGCCTGGGAATACCAGGTGCTTTAAGCTTTAGGGTTTTCTTTCCTACTTATATAATGTACCGGCGATTAGATTGACTGATCTTTAAATAGCTCTCTCTTTGCAGCAGTCTTCGCTTATGGCCATACCACCCTGGCTATGCCAGATCATGTCTGAGCTCGGAAGCTAAGCAGGTTTGGGCCTGGTTAGTAATTGGATGGGAGACCCCCTGGTAATACCAGTTGCTTTAAGATTTTTGTAAATTTTTCACAAATTATATAATAATCTTGAAAAAAAAAAGAGTGAATGCCCATTCTTTGAATCTTAGCAGTCATTGACCTGTGTAGTGTTTGGATGGGAGACCCCCTGGTAATACCAGGTGCTCTAATATTATTGGAAATTTATTACTAATTATATAATAATCTTAAAAAAAAAGAGCCAATGCCCGATCTCTTAATCTTAGCAGGTATTGGCCTGGTTAGTGCTTGGATGGGAGACCGCCTCGGAATACCAGGTGCTGTAAGCTTTTGGATTTTCATTCCTACTTATATAATGTATGGGCGATTTGATTGGCTGATCTTTAAATAGTCTTCTCTTTGCAGTATCCTTCGCTTGCGACCGTAACAACCTGGCTATGCCTGATCTCGTCTGCTCTCGGAAGCTAAGCAGGTTTGGTCCTGTATAATGTACCGGCGATTAGATTGGCTGATCTTTAAATAGCTCTCTCTTTGCAGCAGTCTTCGCTTATGGCCATTCCACCCTGGCTATGCCAGATCATGTCTGAGCTCGGAAACTAAGCAGGTTTCGGCCTGGTTAGTAATTGGATGGCAGACCCCCTGGTAATACCAGTTGCTTTAAGATTTTTGGAAATTTTTCACAAATTATATAATAATCTTGCAAGAAAAAAAGAAAGGAGTCAATGCCCCATATCTGAATCTTAGCAGGTATGGGCCTGGTTAGTAATTGGATGGGAGACACCCTGGTAATACCAGTTGCTTTAAGATTTTTGGAAATTTTTCACAAATTATATAATAATCTTGAAAAAAAAAAAAGTCAATGCCCGATCTCTGAATAATAGCAGGTTTTGCCTGGTTAGTACTTGGATGGAAGACGGCCGGGAAATACCAGTTGCTGTAATATTTTTGGCAATTTTTACTAATTACATAATAATCTTGAAAAAAAAAAAAAAAAAAAGAGTAAATGCCCAATCTTTGAATCTTAGGAGGTATGGACCTGTTTAGTGCTTGGATGGGAGACCGCCTCGGAATACCAGTTGCTGTAATATTTTTGGAAATTTGTACTAATTATATAATTATCTTGAAACAAAAAGAGTCAATGCCCAATCTTTGAATCTTAGCAGCTATCGACCTGTTTAGTGTTTGGATGGGAGACCGCCTCGGAAAACCAGGTGCTCTAATATTATTGGAAATTTATTATTAATTATATAATAATCTTTAAAAAAAAAAAAAAAAAAAAAAGAGTCAATGCCCGATCTCTTAATCTTAGCAGGTATTGGCCTGGTTAGTGCTTGGATGGGAGACCGCCTGGGAATACCAGGTGCTTTAAGCTTTAGGGTTTTCTTTCCTACTTATATAATGTACCGGCGATTAGATTGGCTGATCTTTAAATAGCTCTCTCTTTGCAGCAGTCTTCGCTTATGGCCATACCACCCTGGCTATGCCAGATCATGTCTGAGCTCGGAAGCTAAGCAGGTTTGGGCCTGGTTAGTAATTGGATGGGAGACCCCCTGGTAATACCAGTTGCTTTAAGATTTTTGTAAATTTTTCACAAATTATATAATAATCTTGAAAAAAAAAAAGAGTCAATGCCCATTCTTTGAATCTTAGCAGTCATGGACCTGTTTAGTCTCTGGATGGGAGACCGCCTCGGAATACCAGGTGCTCTAATATTATTGGAAATTTATTACTAATTATATAATAATCTTAAAAAAAAAAAAAAAAAAAAAGAGTCAATGCCTGATCTCTTAATCTTAGCAGGTATTGGCCTGGTTAGTGCTTGGATGGGAGACCGCCTGGGAATACCAGGTGCTTTAAGCTTTAGGGTTTTCTTTCCTACTTATATAATGTACCGGCGATTAGATTGACTGATCTTTAAATAGCTCTCTCTTTGCAGCAGTCTTCGCTTATGGCCATACCACCCTGGCTATGCCAGATCATGTCTGAGCTCGGAAGCTAAGCAGGTTTGGGCCTGGTTAGTAATTGGATGGGAGACCCCCTGGTAATACCAGTTGCTTTAAGATTTTTGTAAATTTTTCACAAATTATATAATAATCTTGAAAAAAAAAAGAGTGAATGCCCATTGTTTGAATCTTAGCAGTCATTGACCTGTGTAGTGTTTGGATGGGAGACCCCCTGGTAATACCAGGTGCTCTAATATTATTGGAAATTTATTACTAATTATATAATAATCTTAAAAAAAAAGAGCCAATGCCCGATCTCTTAATCTTAGCAGGTATTGGCCTGGTTAGTGCTTGGATGGGAGACCGCCTCGGAATACCAGGTGCTGTAAGCTTTTGGATTTTCATTCCTACTTATATAATGTATGGGCGATTTGATTGGCTGATCTTTAAATAGTCTTCTCTTTGCAGTATCCTTCGCTTGCGACCGTAACAACCTGGCTATGCCTGATCTCGTCTGCTCTCGGAAGCTAAGCAGGTTTGGTCCTGTATAATGTACCGGCGATTAGATTGGCTGATCTTTAAATAGCTCTCTCTTTGCAGCAGTCTTCGCTTATGGCCATTCCACCCTGGCTATGCCAGATCATGTCTGAGCTCGGAAACTAAGCAGGTTTCGGCCTGGTTAGTAATTGGATGGCAGACCCCCTGGTAATACCAGTTGCTTTAAGATTTTTGGAAATTTTTCACAAATTATATAATAATCTTGCAAGAAAAAAAGAAAGGAGTCAATGCCCCATATCTGAATCTTAGCAGGTATGGGCCTGGTTAGTAATTGGATGGGAGACACCCTGGTAATACCAGTTGCTTTAAGATTTTTGGAAATTTTTCACAAATTATATAATAATCTTGAAAAAAAAAAAAAAGTCAATGCCCGATCTCTGAATAATAGCAGGTTTTGCCTGGTTAGTACTTGGATGGAAGACGGCCGGGAAATACCAGTTGCTGTAATATTTTTGGCAATTTTTACTAATTACATAATAATCTTGCAAAAAAAAAAAAAAAAAAAAAAGAGTAAATGCCCAATCTTTGAACCTTAGGAGGTATGGACCTGTTTAGTGCTTGGATGGGAGACCGCCTCGGAATACCAGTTGCTGTAATATTTTTGGAAATTTGTACTAATTATATAATTATCTTGAAACAAAAAGAGTCAATGCCCAATCTTTGAATCTTAGCAGCTATCGACCTGTTTAGTGTTTGGATGGGAGACCGCCTCGGAAAACCAGGTGCTCTAATATTATTGGAAATGTATTACTAATTATATAATAATCTTTAAAAAAAAAAAAAAAAAAAAAAAAGTCAATGCCCGATCTCTTAATCTTAGCAGGTATTGGCCTGGTTAGTGCTTGGATGGGAGACCGCCTGGGAATACCAGGTGCTTTAAGCTTTAGGGTTTTCTTTCCTACTTATATAATGTACCGGCGATTAGATTGACTGATCTTTAAATAGCTCTCTCTTTGCAGCAGTCTTCGCTTATGGCCATACCACCCTGGCTATGCCAGATCATGTCTGAGCTTGGAAGCTAAGCAGGTTTGGGCCTGGTTAGTAATTGGATGGGAGACCCCCTGGTAATACCAGTTGCTTTAAGATTTTTGTAAATTTTTCACAAATTATATAATAATCTTGAAAAAAAAAAAGAGTCAATGCCCATTCTTTGAATCTTAGCAGTCATGGACCTGTTTAGTGTCTGGATGGGAGACCGCCTCGAAATACCAGGTGCTCTAATATTATTGGAAATTTATTACTAATTATATAATAATCTTAAAAAAAAAAAAAAAAAAAAAGAGTCAATGCCTGATCTCTTAATCTTAGCAGGTATTGGCCTGGTTAGTGCTTGGATGGGAGACCGCCTGGGAATACCAGGTGCTTTAAGCTTTAGGGTTTTCTTTCCTACTTATATAATGTACCGGCGATTAGATTGGCTGATCTTTAAATAGCTCTCTCTTTGCAGCAGTCTTCGCTTATGGCCATACCACCCTGGCTATGCCAGATCATGTCTGAGCTCGGAAGCTAAGCAGGTTTGGGCCTGGTTAGTAATTGGATGGGAGACCCCCTGGTAATACCAGTTGCTTAAAGATTTTTGTAAATTTTTCACAAATTATATAATAATCTTGAAAAAAAAAGAGTGAATGCCCATTCTTTGAATCTTAGCAGTCATTGACCTGTGTAGTGTTTGGATGGGAGACCCCCTGGTAATACCAGGTACTCTAATATTATTGGAAATTTATTACTAATTATATAATAATCTTAAAAAAAAAGAGCCAATGCCCGATCTCTTAATCTTAGCAGGTATTGGCCTGGTTAGTGCTTGGATGGGAGACCGCCTCGGAATACCAGGTGCTGTAAGCTTTTGGATTTTCATTCCTACTTATATAATGTATGGGCGATTTGATTGGCTGATCTTTAAATAGTCTTCTCTTTGCAGTATCCTTCGCTTGCGACCGTAACAACCTGGCTATGCCTGATCTCGTCTGCTCTTGGAAGCTAAGCAGGTTTGGTCCTGTATAATGTACCGGCGATTAGATTGGCTGATCTTTAAATAGCTCTCTCTTTGCAGCAGTCTTCGCTTATGGCCATTCCACCCTGGCTATGCCAGATCATGTCTGAGCTCGGAAACTAAGCAGGTTTCGGCCTGGTTAGTAATTGGATGGCAGACCCCCTGGTAATACCAGTTGCTTTAAGATTTTTGGAAATTTTTCACAAATTATATAATAATCTTGCAAGAAAAAAAGAAAGGAGTCAATGCCCCATATCTGAATCTTAGCAGGTATGGGCCTGGTTAGTAATTGGATGGGAGACACCCTGGTAATACCAGTTGCTTTAAGATTTTTGGAAATTTTTCACAAATTATATAATAATCTTGAAAAAAAAAAAAAAGTCAATGCCCGATCTCTGAATAATAGCAGGTTTTGCCTGGTTAGTACTTGGATGGAAGACGGCCGGGAAATACCAGTTGCTGTAATATTTTTGGCAATTTTTACTAATTACATAATAATCTTGCAAAAAAAAAAAAAAAAAAAAAAGAGTAAATGCCCAATCTTTGAACCTTAGGAGGTATGGACCTGTTTAGTGCTTGGATGGGAGACCACCTCGGAATACCAGTTGCTGTAATATTTTTGGAAATTTGTACTAATTATATAATTATCTTGAAACAAAAAGAGTCAATGCCCAATCTTTGAATCTTAGCAGCTATCGACCTGTTTAGTGTTTGGATGGGAGACCGCCTCGGAAAACCAGGTGCTCTAATATTATTGGAAATGTATTACTAATTATATAATAATCTTTAAAAAAAAAAAAAAAAAAAAAAGTCAATGCCCGATCTCTTAATCTTAGCAGGTATTGGCCTGGTTAGTGCTTGGATGGGAGACCGCCTGGGAATACCAGGTGCTTTAAGCTTTAGGGTTTTCTTTCCTACTTATATAATGTACCGGCGATTAGATTGACTGATCTTTAAATAGCTCTCTCTTTGCAGCAGTCTTCGCTTATGGCCATACCACCCTGGCTATGCCAGATCATGTCTGAGCTCGGAAGCTAAGCAGGTTTGGGCCTGGTTAGTAATTGGATGGGAGACCCCCTGGTAATACCAGTTGCTTTAAGATTTTTGTAAATTTTTCACAAATTATATAATAATCTTGAAAAAAAAAAGAGTGAATGCCCATTCTTTGAATCTTAGCAGTCATTGACCTGTGTAGTGTTTGGATGGGAGACCCCCTGGTAATACCAGGTACTCTAATATTATTGGAAATTTATTACTAATTATATAATAATCTTAAAAAAAAAGAGCCAATGCCCGATCTCTTAATCTTAGCAGGTATTGGCCTGGTTAGTGCTTGGATGGGAGACCGCCTCGGAATACCAGGTGCTGTAAGCTTTTGGATTTTCATTCCTACTTATATAATGTATGGGCGATTTGATTGGCTGATCTTTAAATAGTCTTCTCTTTGCAGTATCCTTCGCTTGCGACCGTAACAACCTGGCTATGCCTGATCTCGTCTGCTCTTGGAAGCTAAGCAGGTTTGGTCCTGTATAATGTACCGGCGATTAGATTGGCTGATCTTTAAATAGCTCTCTCTTTGCAGCAGTCTTCGCTTATGGCCATTCCACCCTGGCTATGCCAGATCATGTCTGAGCTCGGAAACTAAGCAGGTTTCGGCCTGGTTAGTAATTGGATGGCAGACCCCCTGGTAATACCAGTTGCTTTAAGATTTTTGGAAATTTTTCACAAATTATATAATAATCTTGCAAGAAAAAAAGAAAGGAGTCAATGCCCCATATCTGAATCTTAGCAGGTATGGGCCTGGTTAGTAATTGGATGGGAGACACCCTGGTAATACCAGTTGCTTTAAGATTTTTGGAAATTTTTCACAAATTATATAATAATCTTGAAAAAAAAAAAAAGTCAATGCCCGATCTCTGAATAATAGCAGGTTTTGCCTGGTTAGTGTTTGGATGGGAGACCGCCTCGGAAAACCAGGTGCTGTAATATTTTTGGAAATTTGTACTAATTATATAATTATCTTGAAACAAAAAGAGTCAATTCCCAATCTTTGAATCTTAGCAGCTATCGACCTGTTTAGTGTTTGGATGGGAGACCGCCTCGGAAAACCAGGTGCTCTAATATTATTGGAAATGTATTACTAATTATATAATAATCTTTAAAAAAAAAAAAAAAAAAAAAAAGTCAATGCCCGATCTCTTAATCTTAGCAGGTATTGGCCTGGTTAGTGCTTGGATGGGAGACCGCCTGGGAATACCAGGTGCTTTAAGCTTTAGGGTTTTCTTTCCTACTTATATAATGTACCGGCGATTAGATTGACTGATCTTTAAATAGCTCTCTCTTTGCAGCAGTCTTCGCTTATGGCCATACCACCCTGGCTATGCCAGATCATGTCTGAGCTCGGAAGCTAAGCAGGTTTGGGCCTGGTTAGTAATTGGATGGGAGACCCCCTGGTAATACCAGTTGCTTTAAGATTTTTGTAAATTTTTCACAAATTATATAATAATCTTGAAAAAAAAAAAGAGTCAATGCCCATTCTTTGAATCTTAGCAGTCATGGACCTGTTTAGTGTCTGGATGGGAGACCGCCTCGAAATACCAGGTGCTCTAATATTATTGGAAATTTATTACTAATTATATAATAATCTTAAAAAAAAAAAAAAAAAAAAGAGTCAATGCCTGATCTCTTAATCTTAGCAGGTATTGGCCTGGTTAGTGCTTGGATGGGAGACCGCCTGGGAATACCAGGTGCTTTAAGCTTTAGGGTTTTCTTTCCTACTTATATAATGTACCGGCGATTAGATTGGCTGATCTTTAAATAGCTCTCTCTTTGCAGCAGTCTTCGCTTATGGCCATACCACCCTGGCTATGCCAGATCATGTCTGAGCTCGGAAGCTAAGCAGGTTTGGGCCTGGTTAGTAATTGGATGGGAGACCCCCTGGTAATACCAGTTGCTTTAAGATTTTTGTAAATTTTTCACAAATTATATAATAATCTTGAAAAAAAAAAGAGTGAATGCCCATTCTTTGAATCTTAGCAGTCATTGACCTGTGTAGTGTTTGGATGGGAGACCCCCTGGTAATACCAGGTACTCTAATATTATTGGAAATTTATTACTAATTATATAATAATCTTAAAAAAAAAGAGCCAATGCCCGATCTCTTAATCTTAGCAGGTATTGGCCTGGTTAGTGCTTGGATGGGAGACCGCCTCGGAATACCAGGTGCTGTAAGCTTTTGGATTTTCATTCCTACTTATATAATGTATGGGCGATTTGATTGGCTGATCTTTAAATAGTCTTCTCTTTGCAGTATCCTTCGCTTGCGACCGTAACAACCTGGCTATGCCTGATCTCGTCTGCTCTTGGAAGCTAAGCAGGTTTGGTCCTGTATAATGTACCGGCGATTAGATTGGCTGATCTTTAAATAGCTCTCTCTTTGCAGCAGTCTTCGCTTATGGCCATTCCACCCTGGCTATGCCAGATCATGTCTGAGCTCGGAAACTAAGCAGGTTTCGGCCTGGTTAGTAATTGGATGGCAGACCCCCTGGTAATACCAGTTGCTTTAAGATTTTTGGAAATTTTTCACAAATTATATAATAATCTTGCAAGAAAAAAAGAAAGGAGTCAATGCCCCATATCTGAATCTTAGCAGGTATGGGCCTGGTTAGTAATTGGATGGGAGACACCCTGGTAATACCAGTTGCTTTAAGATTTTTGGAAATTTTTCACAAATTATATAATAATCTTGAAAAAAAAAAAAGTCAATGCCCGATCTCTGAATAATAGCAGGTTTTGCCTGGTTAGTACTTGGATGGAAGACGGCCGGGAAATACCAGTTGCTGTAATATTTTTGGCAATTTTTACTAATTACATAATAATCTTGAAAAAAAAAAAAAAAAAAAGAGTAAATGCCCAATCTTTGAATCTTAGGAGGTATGGACCTGTTTAGTGCTTGGATGGGAGACCGCCTCGGAATACCAGTTGCTGTAATATTTTTGGAAATTTGTACTAATTATATAATTATCTTGAAACAAAAAGAGTCAATGCCCAATCTTTGAATCTTAGCAGCTATCGACCTGTTTAGTGTTTGGATGGGAGACCGCCTCGGAAAACCAGGTGCTCTAATATTATTGGAAATTTATTATTAATTATATAATAATCTTTAAAAAAAAAAAAAAAAAAAAAGAGTCAATGCCCGATCTCTTAATCTTAGCAGGTATTGGCCTGGTTAGTGCTTGGATGGGAGACCGCCTGGGAATACCAGGTGCTTTAAGCTTTAGGGTTTTCTTTCCTACTTATATAATGTACCGGCGATTAGATTGGCTGATCTTTAAATAGCTCTCTCTTTGCAGCAGTCTTCGCTTATGGCCATACCACCCTGGCTATGCCAGATCATGTCTGAGCTCGGAAGCTAAGCAGGTTTGGGCCTGGTTAGTAATTGGATGGGAGACCCCCTGGTAATACCAGTTGCTTTAAGATTTTTGTAAATTTTTCACAAATTATATAATAATCTTGAAAAAAAAAAAGAGTCAATGCCCATTCTTTGAATCTTAGCAGTCATGGACCTGTTTAGTCTCTGGATGGGAGACCGCCTCGGAATACCAGGTGCTCTAATATTATTGGAAATTTATTACTAATTATATAATAATCTTAAAAAAAAAAAAAAAAAAAAAAGAGTCAATGCCTGATCTCTTAATCTTAGCAGGTATTGGCCTGGTTAGTGCTTGGATGGGAGACCGCCTGGGAATACCAGGTGCTTTAAGCTTTAGGGTTTTCTTTCCTACTTATATAATGTACCGGCGATTAGATTGACTGATCTTTAAATAGCTCTCTCTTTGCAGCAGTCTTCGCTTATGGCCATACCACCCTGGCTATGCCAGATCATGTCTGAGCTCGGAAGCTAAGCAGGTTTGGGCCTGGTTAGTAATTGGATGGGAGACCCCCTGGTAATACCAGTTGCTTTAAGATTTTTGTAAATTTTTCACAAATTATATAATAATCTTGAAAAAAAAAAGAGTGAATGCCCATTCTTTGAATCTTAGCAGTCATTGACCTGTGTAGTGTTTGGATGGGAGACCCCCTGGTAATACCAGGTACTCTAATATTATTGGAAATTTATTACTAATTATATAATAATCTTAAAAAAAAGAGCCAATGCCCGATCTCTTAATCTTAGCAGGTATTGGCCTGGTTAGTGCTTGGATGGGAGACCGCCTCGGAATACCAGGTGCTGTAAGCTTTTGGATTTTCATTCCTACTTATATAATGTATGGGCGATTTGATTGGCTGATCTTTAAATAGTCTTCTCTTTGCAGTATCCTTCGCTTGCGACCGTAACAACCTGGCTATGCCTGATCTCGTCTGCTCTTGGAAGCTAAGCAGGTTTGGTCCTGTATAATGTACCGGCGATTAGATTGGCTGATCTTTAAATAGCTCTCTCTTTGCAGCAGTCTTCGCTTATGGCCATTCCACCCTGGCTATGCCAGATCATGTCTGAGCTCGGAAACTAAGCAGGTTTCGGCCTGGTTAGTAATTGGATGGCAGACCCCCTGGTAATACCAGTTGCTTTAAGATTTTTGGAAATTTTTCACAAATTATATAATAATCTTGCAAGAAAAAAAGAAAGGAGTCAATGCCCCATATCTGAATCTTAGCAGGTATGGGCCTGGTTAGTAATTGGATGGGAGACACCCTGGTAATACCAGTTGCTTTAAGATTTTTGGAAATTTTTCACAAATTATATAATAATCTTGAAAAAAAAAAAAAAGTCAATGCCCGATCTCTGAATAATAGCAGGTTTTGCCTGGTTAGTACTTGGATGGAAGACGGCCGGGAAATACCAGTTGCTGTAATATTTTTGGCAATTTTTACTAATTACATAATAATCTTGCAAAAAAAAAAAAAAAAAAAAAAGAGTAAATGCCCAATCTTTGAACCTTAGGAGGTATGGACCTGTTTAGTGCTTGGATGGGAGACCGCCTCGGAATACCAGTTGCTGTAATATTTTTGGAAATTTGTACTAATTATATAATTATCTTGAAACAAAAAGAGTCAATGCCCAATCTTTGAATCTTAGCAGCTATCGACCTGTTTAGTGTTTGGATGGGAGACCGCCTCGGAAAACCAGGTGCTCTAATATTATTGGAAATGTATTACTAATTATATAATAATCTTTAAAAAAAAAAAAAAAAAAAAAAAAGTCAATGCCCGATCTCTTAATCTTAGCAGGTATTGGCCTGGTTAGTGCTTGGATGGGAGACCGCCTGGGAATACCAGGTGCTTTAAGCTTTAGGGTTTTCTTTCCTACTTATATAATGTACCGGCGATTAGATTGACTGATCTTTAAATAGCTCTCTCTTTGCAGCAGTCTTCGCTTATGGCCATACCACCCTGGCTATGCCAGATCATGTCTGAGCTCGGAAGCTAAGCAGGTTTGGGCCTGGTTAGTAATTGGATGGGAGACCCCCTGGTAATACCAGTTGCTTTAAGATTTTTGTAAATTTTTCACAAATTATATAATAATCTTGAAAAAAAAAAAGAGTCAATGCCCATTCTTTGAATCTTAGCAGTCATGGACCTGTTTAGTGTCTGGATGGGAGACCGCCTCGAAATACCAGGTGCTCTAATATTATTGGAAATTTATTACTAATTATATAATAATCTTAAAAAAAAAAAAAAAAAAAAAGAGTCAATGCCTGATCTCTTAATCTTAGCAGGTATTGGCCTGGTTAGTGCTTGGATGGGAGACCGCCTGGGAATACCAGGTGCTTTAAGCTTTAGGGTTTTCTTTCCTACTTATATAATGTACCGGCGATTAGATTGGCTGATCTTTAAATAGCTCTCTCTTTGCAGCAGTCTTCGCTTATGGCCATACCACCCTGGCTATGCCAGATCATGTCTGAGCTCGGAAGCTAAGCAGGTTTGGGCCTGGTTAGTAATTGGATGGGAGACCCCCTGGTAATACCAGTTGCTTAAAGATTTTTGTAAATTTTTCACAAATTATATAATAATCTTGAAAAAAAAAGAGTGAATGCCCATTCTTTGAATCTTAGCAGTCATTGACCTGTGTAGTGTTTGGATGGGAGACCCCCTGGTAATACCAGGTACTCTAATATTATTGGAAATTTATTACTAATTATATAATAATCTTAAAAAAAAAGAGCCAATGCCCGATCTCTTAATCTTAGCAGGTATTGGCCTGGTTAGTGCTTGGATGGGAGACCGCCTCGGAATACCAGGTGCTGTAAGCTTTTGGATTTTCATTCCTACTTATATAATGTATGGGCGATTTGATTGGCTGATCTTTAAATAGTCTTCTCTTTGCAGTATCCTTCGCTTGCGACCGTAACAACCTGGCTATGCCTGATCTCGTCTGCTCTTGGAAGCTAAGCAGGTTTGGTCCTGTATAATGTACCGGCGATTAGATTGGCTGATCTTTAAATAGCTCTCTCTTTGCAGCAGTCTTCGCTTATGGCCATTCCACCCTGGCTATGCCAGATCATGTCTGAGCTCGGAAACTAAGCAGGTTTCGGCCTGGTTAGTAATTGGATGGCAGACCCCCTGGTAATACCAGTTGCTTTAAGATTTTTGGAAATTTTTCACAAATTATATAATAATCTTGCAAGAAAAAAAGAAAGGAGTCAATGCCCCATATCTGAATCTTAGCAGGTATGGGCCTGGTTAGTAATTGGATGGGAGACACCCTGGTAATACCAGTTGCTTTAAGATTTTTGGAAATTTTTCACAAATTATATAATAATCTTGAAAAAAAAAAAAAAGTCAATGCCCGATCTCTGAATAATAGCAGGTTTTGCCTGGTTAGTACTTGGATGGAAGACGGCCGGGAAATACCAGTTGCTGTAATATTTTTGGCAATTTTTACTAATTACATAATAATCTTGCAAAAAAAAAAAAAAAAAAAAAAGAGTAAATGCCCAATCTTTGAACCTTAGGAGGTATGGACCTGTTTAGTGCTTGGATGGGAGACCACCTCGGAATACCAGTTGCTGTAATATTTTTGGAAATTTGTACTAATTATATAATTATCTTGAAACAAAAAGAGTCAATGCCCAATCTTTGAATCTTAGCAGCTATCGACCTGTTTAGTGTTTGGATGGGAGACCGCCTCGGAAAACCAGGTGCTCTAATATTATTGGAAATGTATTACTAATTATATAATAATCTTTAAAAAAAAAAAAAAAAAAAAAAGTCAATGCCCGATCTCTTAATCTTAGCAGGTATTGGCCTGGTTAGTGCTTGGATGGGAGACCGCCTGGGAATACCAGGTGCTTTAAGCTTTAGGGTTTTCTTTCCTACTTATATAATGTACCGGCGATTAGATTGACTGATCTTTAAATAGCTCTCTCTTTGCAGCAGTCTTCGCTTATGGCCATACCACCCTGGCTATGCCAGATCATGTCTGAGCTCGGAAGCTAAGCAGGTTTGGGCCTGGTTAGTAATTGGATGGGAGACCCCCTGGTAATACCAGTTGCTTTAAGATTTTTGTAAATTTTTCACAAATTATATAATAATCTTGAAAAAAAAAAGAGTGAATGCCCATTCTTTGAATCTTAGCAGTCATTGACCTGTGTAGTGTTTGGATGGGAGACCCCCTGGTAATACCAGGTACTCTAATATTATTGGAAATTTATTACTAATTATATAATAATCTTAAAAAAAAAGAGCCAATGCCCGATCTCTTAATCTTAGCAGGTATTGGCCTGGTTAGTGCTTGGATGGGAGACCGCCTCGGAATACCAGGTGCTGTAAGCTTTTGGATTTTCATTCCTACTTATATAATGTATGGGCGATTTGATTGGCTGATCTTTAAATAGTCTTCTCTTTGCAGTATCCTTCGCTTGCGACCGTAACAACCTGGCTATGCCTGATCTCGTCTGCTCTTGGAAGCTAAGCAGGTTTGGTCCTGTATAATGTACCGGCGATTAGATTGGCTGATCTTTAAATAGCTCTCTCTTTGCAGCAGTCTTCGCTTATGGCCATTCCACCCTGGCTATGCCAGATCATGTCTGAGCTCGGAAACTAAGCAGGTTTCGGCCTGGTTAGTAATTGGATGGCAGACCCCCTGGTAATACCAGTTGCTTTAAGATTTTTGGAAATTTTTCACAAATTATATAATAATCTTGCAAGAAAAAAAGAAAGGAGTCAATGCCCCATATCTGAATCTTAGCAGGTATGGGCCTGGTTAGTAATTGGATGGGAGACACCCTGGTAATACCAGTTGCTTTAAGATTTTTGGAAATTTTTCACAAATTATATAATAATCTTGAAAAAAAAAAAAAAGTCAATGCCCGATCTCTGAATAATAGCAGGTTTTGCCTGGTTAGTGTTTGGATGGGAGACCGCCTCGGAAAACCAGGTGCTGTAATATTTTTGGAAATTTGTACTAATTATATAATTATCTTGAAACAAAAAGAGTCAATGCCCAATCTTTGAATCTTAGCAGCTATCGACCTGTTTAGTGTTTGGATGGGAGACCGCCTCGGAAAACCAGGTGCTCTAATATTATTGGAAATGTATTACTAATTATATAATAATCTTTAAAAAAAAAAAAAAAAAAAAAAAAGTCAATGCCCGATCTCTTAATCTTAGCAGGTATTGGCCTGGTTAGTGCTTGGATGGGAGACCGCCTGGGAATACCAGGTGCTTTAAGCTTTAGGGTTTTCTTTCCTACTTATATAATGTACCGGCGATTAGATTGACTGATCTTTAAATAGCTCTCTCTTTGCAGCAGTCTTCGCTTATGGCCATACCACCCTGGCTATGCCAGATCATGTCTGAGCTCGGAAGCTAAGCAGGTTTGGGCCTGGTTAGTAATTGGATGGGAGACCCCCTGGTAATACCAGTTGCTTTAAGATTTTTGTAAATTTTTCACAAATTATATAATAATCTTGAAAAAAAAAAAGAGTCAATGCCCATTCTTTGAATCTTAGCAGTCATGGACCTGTTTAGTGTCTGGATGGGAGACCGCCTCGAAATACCAGGTGCTCTAATATTATTGGAAATTTATTACTAATTATATAATAATCTTAAAAAAAAAAAAAAAAAAAAGAGTCAATGCCTGATCTCTTAATCTTAGCAGGTATTGGCCTGGTTAGTGCTTGGATGGGAGACCGCCTGGGAATACCAGGTGCTTTAAGCTTTAGGGTTTTCTTTCCTACTTATATAATGTACCGGCGATTAGATTGGCTGATCTTTAAATAGCTCTCTCTTTGCAGCAGTCTTCGCTTATGGCCATACCACCCTGGCTATGCCAGATCATGTCTGAGCTCGGAAGCTAAGCAGGTTTGGGCCTGGTTAGTAATTGGATGGGAGACCCCCTGGTAATACCAGTTGCTTTAAGATTTTTGTAAATTTTTCACAAATTATATAATAATCTTGAAAAAAAAAAGAGTGAATGCCCATTCTTTGAATCTTAGCAGTCATTGACCTGTGTAGTGTTTGGATGGGAGACCCCCTGGTAATACCAGGTACTCTAATATTATTGGAAATTTATTACTAATTATATAATAATCTTAAAAAAAAAGAGCCAATGCCCGATCTCTTAATCTTAGCAGGTATTGGCCTGGTTAGTGCTTGGATGGGAGACCGCCTCGGAATACCAGGTGCTGTAAGCTTTTGGATTTTCATTCCTACTTATATAATGTATGGGCGATTTGATTGGCTGATCTTTAAATAGTCTTCTCTTTGCAGTATCCTTCGCTTGCGACCGTAACAACCTGGCTATGCCTGATCTCGTCTGCTCTTGGAAGCTAAGCAGGTTTGGTCCTGTATAATGTACCGGCGATTAGATTGGCTGATCTTTAAATAGCTCTCTCTTTGCAGCAGTCTTCGCTTATGGCCATTCCACCCTGGCTATGCCAGATCATGTCTGAGCTCGGAAACTAAGCAGGTTTCGGCCTGGTTAGTAATTGGATGGCAGACCCCCTGGTAATACCAGTTGCTTTAAGATTTTTGGAAATTTTTCACAAATTATATAATAATCTTGCAAGAAAAAAAGAAAGGAGTCAATGCCCCATATCTGAATCTTAGCAGGTATGGGCCTGGTTAGTAATTGGATGGGAGACACCCTGGTAATACCAGTTGCTTTAAGATTTTTGGAAATTTTTCACAAATTATATAATAATCTTGAAAAAAAAAAAAAAGTCAATGCCCGATCTCTGAATAATAGCAGGTTTTGCCTGGTTAGTACTTGGATGGAAGACGGCCGGGAAATACCAGTTGCTGTAATATTTTTGGCAATTTTTACTAATTACATAATAATCTTGCAAAAAAAAAAAAAAAAAAAAAAGAGTAAATGCCCAATCTTTGAACCTTAGGAGGTATGGACCTGTTTAGTGCTTGGATGGGAGACCACCTCGGAATACCAGTTGCTGTAATATTTTTGGAAATTTGTACTAATTATATAATTATCTTGAAACAAAAAGAGTCAATGCCCAATCTTTGAATCTTAGCAGCTATCGACCTGTTTAGTGTTTGGATGGGAGACCGCCTCGGAAAACCAGGTGCTCTAATATTATTGGAAATGTATTACTAATTATATAATAATCTTTAAAAAAAAAAAAAAAAAAAAAGTCAATGCCCGATCTCTTAATCTTAGCAGGTATTGGCCTGGTTAGTGCTTGGATGGGAGACCGCCTGGGAATACCAGGTGCTTTAAGCTTTAGGGTTTTCTTTCCTACTTATATAATGTACCGGCGATTAGATTGACTGATCTTTAAATAGCTCTCTCTTTGCAGCAGTCTTCGCTTATGGCCATACCACCCTGGCTATGCCAGATCATGTCTGAGCTCGGAAGCTAAGCAGGTTTGGGCCTGGTTAGTAATTGGATGGGAGACCCCCTGGTAATACCAGTTGCTTTAAGATTTTTGTAAATTTTTCACAAATTATATAATAATCTTGAAAAAAAAAAGAGTCAATGCCCATTCTTTGAATCTTAGCAGTCATGGACCTGTTTAGTGTCTGGATGGGAGACCGCCTCGAAATACCAGGTGCTCTAATATTATTGGAAATTTATTACTAATTATATAATAATCTTAAAAAAAAAAAAAAAAAAAAGAGTCAATTCCTGATCTCTTAATCTTAGCAGGTATTGGCCTGGTTAGTGCTTGGATGGGAGACCGCCTGGGAATACCAGGTGCTTTAAGCTTTAGGGTTTTCTTTCCTACTTATATAATGTACCGGCGATTAGATTGACTGATCTTTAAATAGCTCTCTCTTTGCAGCAGTCTTCGCTTATGGCCATACCACCCTGGCTATGCCAGATCATGTCTGAGCTCGGAAGCTAAGCAGGTTTGGGCCTGGTTAGTAATTGGATGGGAGACCCCCTGGTAATACCAGTTGCTTTAAGATTTTTGTAAATTTTTCACAAATTATATAATAATCTTGAAAAAAAAAAGAGTGAATGCCCATTCTTTGAATCTTAGCAGTCATTGACCTGTGTAGTGTTTGGATGGGAGACCCCCTGGTAATACCAGGTGCTCTAATATTATTGGAAATTTATTACTAATTATATAATAATCTTAAAAAAAAAGAGCCAATGCCCGATCTCTTAATCTTAGCAGGTATTGGCCTGGTTAGTGCTTGGATGGGAGACCGCCTCGGAATACCAGGTGCTGTAAGCTTTTGGATTTTCATTCCTACTTATATAATGTATGGGCGATTTGATTGGCTGATCTTTAAATAGTCTTCTCTTTGCAGTATCCTTCGCTTGCGACCGTAACAACCTGGCTATGCCTGATCTCGTCTGCTCTCGGAAGCTAAGCAGGTTTGGTCCTGTATAATGTACCGGCGATTAGATTGGCTGATCTTTAAATAGCTCTCTCTTTGCAGCAGTCTTCGCTTATGGCCATTCCACCCTGGCTATGCCAGATCATGTCTGAGCTCGGAAACTAAGCAGGTTTCGGCCTGGTTAGTAATTGGATGGCAGACCCCCTGGTAATACCAGTTGCTTTAAGATTTTTGGAAATTTTTCACAAATTATATAATAATCTTGCAAGAAAAAAAGAAAGGAGTCAATGCCCCATATCTGAATCTTAGCAGGTATGGGCCTGGTTAGTAATTGGATGGGAGACACCCTGGTAATACCAGTTGCTTTAAGATTTTTGGAAATTTTTCACAAATTATATAATAATCTTGAAAAAAAAAAAAAAGTCAATGCCCGATCTCTGAATAATAGCAGGTTTTGCCTGGTTAGTACTTGGATGGAAGACGGCCGGGAAATACCAGTTGCTGTAATATTTTTGGCAATTTTTACTAATTACATAATAATCTTGCAAAAAAAAAAAAAAAAAAAAAAAGAGTAAATGTCCAATCTTTGAATCTTAGGAGGTATGGACCTGTTTAGTGCTTGGATGGGAGACCGCCTCGGAATACCAGTTGCTGTAATATTTTTGGAAATTTGTACTAATTATATAATTATCTTGAAACAAAAAGAGTCAATGCCCAATCTTTGAATCTTAGCAGCTATCGACCTGTTTAGTGTTTGGATGGGAGACCGCCTCGGAAAACCAGGTGCTCTAATATTATTGGAAATTTATTACTAATTATATAATAATCTTTAAAAAAAAAAAAAAAAAAAAAAAGAGTCAATGCCCGATCTCTTAATCTTAGCAGGTATTGGCCTGGTTAGTGCTTGGATGGGAGACCGCCTGGGAATACCAGGTGCTTTAAGCTTTAGGGTTTTCTTTCCTACTTATATAATGTACCGGTGATTAGATTGACTGATCTTTAAATAGCTCTCTCTTTGCAGCAGTCTTCGCTTATGGCCATACCACCCTGGCTATGCCAGATCATGTCTGAGCTCGGAAGCTAAGCACGTTTGGGCCTGGTTAGTAATTGGATGGGAGACCCCCTGGTAATACCAGTTGCTTTAAGATTTTTGTAAATTTTTCACAAATTATATAATAATCTTGAAAAAAAAAAGAGTGAATGCCCATTCTTTGAATCTTAGCAGTCATTGACCTGTGTAGTGTTTGGATGGGAGACCCCCTGGTAATACCAGGTGCTCTAATATTATTGGAATTTTATTACTAATTATATAATAATCTTTAAAAAAAAAAAAAAAAAAACAGAGTCAATGCCCGATCTCTGAATCTTAGCAGGTATTGGCCTGGTTAGTGCTTGGATGGGAGACCGCCTCGGAATACCAGGTGCTGAAAGCTTTTGGGTTTTCATTCCTACTTAATGTATGGGCGATTTGATTGGCTGATCTTTAAATAGCTCTCTCTTTGCAGCAGCCTTCGCTTGCGACCATAACAACCTGGCTATGCCTGATCTCGTCTGCTCTCGGAAGCTAAGCAGGTTTGGGCCTGGTTGGTACTTAGATGGGAGATCGCCTGGGAATACCAGGTGCTTTAAGCTTTAGGGTTTTCTTTCCTACTTATATAATGTACCGGCGATTAGATTGGCTGATCTTTAAATAGCTCTCTCTTTGCAGCAGTCTTCGCTTATGGCCATACCACCCTGGCTATGCCAGATCATGTCTGAGCTCGGAAGCTAAGCAGGTTTGGGCCTGGTTAGTACTCGGATGGGGGACTGCCTAGTAATACCAGGTTCTGTAAGATTTTTGGAAATTTTTCACAAATTATATAAAAATCTTGCAAGAAAAAAAGAAAAGAGTCAATGCCCAATATCTGAATCTTAGCAGGTATGGGCCTGGTTAGTAATTGGATGGGAGACCCCCTGGTAATACCAGTTGCTTTAAGATTTTTGCACATTTTTCACAAATTATATAATAATCTTGAAAAAAAAAAAGTCAATGCCCGAAAATTTTCACAAATTATATAATAATCTTGCAAGAAAAAAAGAAAAGAGTCAATGCCCAATATCTGAATCTTAGCAGGTATGGGCCTGGTTAGTAATTGGATGGGAGACCCCCTGGTAATACCAGTTGCTTTAAGATTTTTGCAAATTTTTCACAAATTATATAATAATCTTGAAAAAAAACAAAAAGTCAATGCCCGATCTCTGAATAATAGCAGGTTTTGACTGGTTAGTACTTGGATGGGAGACGGCCTGGAAATACCAGTTGCTGTAATATTTTTGGCAATTTTTACTAATTATATAATAATCTTAAAAAAGAGTCAATGCCCGATCTCTGAATCTTAGCAGGTATTGGCCTGGTTAGTGCTTGGATGGGAGACCGCCTCGGAATACCAGGTGCTGTAAGCTTTTGGGTTTTCATTCCTACTTAATGTATGGGCAATTTGATTGGCTGATCTTTAAATAGTCCTCTCTTTGCAGCAGCCTTCGCTTGCGACCATAACAACCTGGCTATGCCTGATCTCGTCTGCTCTCGGAAGCTAAGCAGGTTTGGGCCTGGTTGGTACTAAGATGGGAGACCACCTGGGAATACCAGGTGCTTTAAGCTTTAGGGTTTTCTTTCCTACTTATATAATGTACCGGCGATTAGATTGGCTGATCTTTAAATAGCTCTCTCTTTGCAGCAGTCTTCGCTTATGGCCATACCACCCTGGCTATGCCAGATCATGTCTGAGCTCGGAAGCTAAGCAGGTTTGGGCCTGGTTAGTACTCGGATGGGGGACTGCCTAGTAATACAAGGTGCTGTAAGATTTTTGGAAATTTTTCACAAATTATATAAAAATCTTGCAAGAAAAAAAGAAAAGAGTCAATGCCCAATATCTGAATCTTAGCAGGTATGGGCCTGGTTAGTAATTGGATGGGAGACCCCCTGGTAATACCAGTTGCTTTAAGATTTTTGCACATTTTTCACAAATTATATAATAATCTTGAAAAAAAAAAAGTCAATGCCCGAAAATTTTCACAAATTATATAATAATCTTGCAAGAAAAAAAGAAAAGAGGCAATGCCCAATATCTGAATCTTAGCAGGTATGGGCCTGGTTAGTAATTGGATGGGAGACCCCCTGGTAATACCAGTTGCTTTAAGATTTTTGCAAATTTTTCACAAATTATATAATAATCTTGAAAAAAAACAAAAAGTCAATGCCCGATCTCTGAATAATAGCAGGTTTTGACTGGTTAGTACTTGGATGGGAGACGGCCTGGAAATACCAGTTGCTGTAATATTTTTGGCAATTTTTACTAATTATATAATAATCTTAAAAAAGAGTCAATGCCCGATCTCTGAATCTTAGCAGGTATTGGCCTGGTTAGTGCTTGGATGGGAGACCGCCTAGGAATACCAGGTGCTTTAAGCTTTAGGGTTTTCTTTCCTACTTATATAATGTACCGGCGATTAGATTGGCTGATCTTTAAATAGCTCTCTCTTTGCAGCAGTCTTCGCTTATGGCCATACCACCCTGGCTATGCCAGATAATGTCTGAGCTCGGAAGCTAAGCAGGTTTGGGCCTGGTTAGTACTTGAATGGGGGACTGCCTAGTAATACCATGTGTTGTAAGATTTTTGGAAATTTTTCACAAATTCTATAATAATCTTGCAAGAAAAAAAGAAAAGAGTCAATGCCCAATATCTGAATCTTAGCAGGTATGGGCCTGGTTAGTTATTGGATGGGAGACCCTCTGGTAATACCAGTTGCTTTAAGATTTTTGCAAATTTTTCACAAATTATATAATAATCTTGAAAAAAAAAAAAAAAGTCAATGCCCGATCTCTGAATAGTAGCAGGTTTTGCCTGGTTAGTACTTGGATGGGAGACGGTCTGGAAATACCAGTTGCTGTAATATTTTTGGCAATTTGTACTAATTATATAATAATCTTGCAAAAAAAAAGAGTCTATGCCCAATCTTTGAATCTTAGCAGCTATGGACCTGTTTAGTGTTTGGATGGGAGACCGCCTTGGAATACCAGGTGCTCTAATATTATTGGAAATTTATTACTAATTATATAATAATCTTAAAAAAAGAGTCAATGCCCGATCTCTGAATCTTAGCAGGTATTGGCCTGGTTAGTGCTTGGATGGGAGACCGCCTCGGAATACCAGGTGCTGTAAGCTTTTGGGTTTTCATTCCTACTTAATGTATGGGCAATTTGATTGGCTGATCTTTAAATAGTCCTCTCTTTGCAGCAGCCTTCGCTTGCGACCATAACAACCTGGCTATGCCTGATCTCGTCTGCTCTCGGAAGCTAAGCAGGTTTGGGCCTGTTTGGTACTAAGATGGGAGACCACCTGGGAATACCAGGTGCTTTAAGCTTTAGGGTTTTCTTTCCTACTTATATAATGTACCGGCGATTAGATTGGCTGATCTTTAAATAGCTCTCTCTTTGCAGCAGTCTTCGCTTATGGCCATACCACCCTGGCTATGCCCGATAGTGGTACAGTCCAGGAAGTGAGTAGCTGAAAGAGCAAACAGAGAATCTTTACATCTAAAACAGTATTTAAATTCGTTTTTATTTTTGAAATAACCTTTGTTTTCAAAAGTTAAAGTTTATTTTGTGTCTAAAGTGTTCCCCCAGCAGCCTTTGCTGTTTGGGGGACCATCAAATACAGTTTTATTTCTGTGATGGAAATAGAAAGCATGGCAGCAAACAAAGAACTCAAAATGAAAGACGGACAAGCAAACAATGGACAAAGCATGGATAATGACAGCGGAAAAGGACATCAATCTTCCATGAATGCAAGCGATGAAAGGAGGAATATCAGAAAAGAGGTATGTGGAGAACACCATGAGAAATATTCCAAAGAGTTGACTGTGGAAGTTGAAGTGGCAGGAACAGAAAAAATCTCTATGATGGACTTATTAAGAGGTGTAAAGAAGGAGTGTGGAGAAGTGGTGGGATGCAGAGTGAGAGGAGAAAGGTCATACGAACTTACAATGAAGGATGATATGGCCAAGAGTAAACTGATGGACGGTGTTAGAGTAAAAGGAGCAATGGTGCACGCCAGAGACATTGTGAACAATGAAATGGTAGTGTCATTTATTAACCTGCCAGTTTATTTGGAAGATCAGAAGATTTTTGCAAAGCTGGAAGAATGGGGAGTTAAACCACTGTCTGCCATTAAGCGCCGGGTATGGCCAGGAACTGATATTTTAGATGGAACGAGATTTTTAAAAGTCCGGTTCACTGATGAAGTTCGCTCACTCCCATATTCAACCAGGTTTGAAACATTAAGAGGCACAGAGTACTTTCGTGTCATACACGACAGGCAGGTGCGTGTATGCAGGTTGTGCATTAAAACAGGATATTTATTTCGAGAATGCCCAGAGTTTAAATGTTTTTCATGTGGCAAGGAAGGCCACTATGCAAGGGAGTGTGGAGAGCAAACAGAGAGAGTAATAGAGGAGGAGGGTGAGCAAAGTGAAGACGATGAGAGGAGGGAGGACGATCAAACAGAGAAGCAAAGCACAGTGAGCGAGGATGACATGGAGGTTACAAAAGATGGAAGAGAAAGTGGTAATGGACAGGATGGAGCTGTAAGGGGACAGAGAGCTGGAACAGCTGGTGAGGAGGCCGATGATGGAGAAAGGAGGGAGGAGGAGGAAGAAGAGGAGGAGAAGCAAGATGAACAAGACGAAGAGGAGGAAGAGTATGAAGAGGATGTAAAGCTACTGGGAACTAAACAAGAGAAAAAAGTAGAGCAACAAGCAGTACCTCAAAGGAAAGAAAGTAAGATTCCTCAACGAATGCAGACAACACTACAAAAACTGACTGTCAAAAGAAAGGCGGAGAGAGATAAGGACAGAATTGAACTGATAAAAGAACAACGCTCTGGTACATGAATTCTATAATGGTATTATATGTTTTGGGTTAAAAAAGAAATATATATATATAATTTTTTCTTTGGTTTGCTGGCATGGTTTCTGTAACTTCAGTAAATGCAAATGGGTTAAGGAATATTAACAAGTTGAAGGAATTAAAATTTACATATAGGAGTGATATAATTTGTATTCAAGAAACGAATTGGGATGATGAAAAAGTGAGAGAAGTAAAGGATTTATGGAAGGGAGATATATACTTTAATAATGGTGCAAAAAATGCAAGGGGTGTAGCGATAATGATTAAAAAAGATAGGATTGAAAATGTAAGGCAGGTGTACAGAGATCAGATAGGGAGAATTTTAGTTATAGAATTTAAATTCAGAGGTATTGAATTCAGATTAATTAATATATATGTTCCCAACGTGGAAAATGATAAGAGATGTTGTATTGAGGAGCTAAGGGATCTAATTGTTGGAAGGTGCATAATAGTAGGCGACTTTAACATTATATGTAGTAGATTGGATGTTGGGAAAGGAGGGAGTTTCAGGTGGGAAAAATCAAGATTAATGTTAATGGAAGTAATGAGGGATAAGGGATTACTTGATGTATGGAGACATGAGAATCCGGAGAAGAGAGAGTTCACAAGGAGGCAGATGAGAGAAGGGATATTAAAGCAGAGTAGGATTGATTTAGTGATAGTGCAGGGAGATACCATAAGTTACATGGATGAAATAAGACATCAGCAGAATAACTTTAGTGATCATGATGGGGTTAGATTTAGGATCAAAGTCGGAAGGAGAGAGGTGGGTGGAGGGATGTGGATACTAAATGCAGTGTATATTGAAGAAGAGGAGTATAGACAACAGATGAAAGTGTTACTACTTCAGGAAAATCAGTGGTTGGAGGAATGCTTGGAGGAAGATGAATTTAATAATGACATTGGTAAGAGATGGGAGGAGGTAAAAAATGAAATTAAAGCTTTAAGCATAAGGTATAGTAAGAAAAGAAAAGAGAGGATGATGAAAGAGGAAAGGGAGCTTAGAGAGCAAGTGAGGATAGAACTCAGCAGAGTAGATGATGAAGAAGGATATTGCATGGAAAAGTATATAGAAGCAAATATGAGGTTAGAGAGATATGAGAAAGAAAAATGCAAAGGAGCAATTTTAAGAAGTAAGGCGAAATATGCACTGGAAGGAGAAAAGTGCACAGGGTATTTCCTGGGTTTAGAAAAAAGAAGGCAAGGTAAGACATATATCCATGAAATATATTCAAAAAAGAGAGAGATAATAACAGACTATGTAGATATATTGGAGAGGGTGCAAGAGTTTTATGGTGAGTTGTATATGAGAGGATGTGTGGATGAGGCAAGTATAGAGGAAGTATTGAAGTGTGTAGAGAGGGAGCTAGGGGAAGAAGAAAAGGGATGGTGTGATAGAGAGATAGAGGAAGAAGAGGTTATAGCTGCAATAGAAGGTTTAAGAAGTGGGAAAAGCCCAGGAAGTGATGGGATAGGGACAGAATGGTACAAATTATATAAAAATGATGTAGCACCAATTTTAGTGGAAGTATATAAAGGAATGGAGAGAACAGAAATAATACAGAGTAAAATGGTAGAGGGAGTGATAACACTAGTTTTTAAGAAGGGGAATAAATTAGATTTAGAAAATTATAGGCCGATTAGCTTGTTAAACACAGACTACAAAATACTCACCAAAGTTTTGGCAAACAGGATGAAATGAGTAATCGGAGATATTATTCAGCCAACACAAAGCTACAGCATTCCTGGAAGAGATATAGCAGATACAATTGGAACAATCAGAGATGTGATTGAGTATATGAAGAGGGATGGGAAGGGTGGGATAGTGTTGGGGATAGACTGGAACAAGGCCTTTGATAGGGTCGAACACACGTTTTTATTTAAGGTCTTGGAAAAGTTTGGTTTTGGGGAGAGAATGGTAGGATGGGTGAGGAGATTGTATGGAAGTGCAAGAAGCTGTGTAAAGGTGAACGGAATATTGACAGATACATTTGATGTGGGAAGGTCAGTGCGGCAAGGCTGCCCACTATCCGCTTTGTTATACGCCCTTTCTGTTGAACCTTTGGCATCATTAATTAAGAGAGACAAGAGAATAAGAGGAATTGAGTTGCCATATGGAGGGAAGTGTATAATTAACCAGTATGCCGATGACACAACAGTGACAGTAAGGGAAATAAGCAGTGTGGGAAAGGTTTTAGAGTTGGTGGAAAAATATGGAAAGGCATCAGGGGCGAAAATAAATAGAGAAAAATCTGAAATAATGTATATAGGAGAAGTAGAAAGATCTGATGTAGGTGTGAGGGTTGAGGAAAAGTACATGAAAGTGTTGGGTGTATATTTAGGGGTAGATTCAAAGGAGGCAAGGGATATAACATGGGCTGGAGTGATAAATAAGATAAGAACAGTTTGTATTGCATGGAAAGGAAGAAAATTAAGGATAAAAGGGAAAATTATTGTGGTTAATAATCTTATGCTGTCGGTATGTGTATATGTAATGAGTGTAATTGAAATGCCTGAGTGGGTGATGAATGAGTTAAATAAAATTGTACATGATTTTATATGGGAAGGGAAGGGAGTGAAAATTGCACAAAAAACATTAGTGGCGAGGAAACAGGAAGGTGGACTAAAGCTGATTGATTTAGAAACAAAAAAGTTGGCAATAAGAATAAAAACTGTTAAAAAATATATGGAAGGAAGATGGGAGTTTGGTTGGAGAGAATTTTTAAAGAAATACATTGATGATGTTGGAAGAATGGGAGAGTATGGGTGGTATATGGGCTTTAAGCAGTCAATGACTGTGGGAATGCCAGACATATACAGGGAGGTGATGGAGGCATGGAGGCAATTCCTGCCAAAAGTAGAATATGATTGCACAGAGGTGCACACATTTATAAATTTGCCATTGTTTTTAAATGATAAATTTAAACACAACTATAAAACATTGTATGAGCCCAAATTCTTAGAAGCCGGAATAAGGCAAGTAAAAGATATTATATATGAAGTTATTCCAGGTTTTCTTAGAAATAACTGTATATATGACTCAGTGTGTGAGTTGGATGGCATGGAGAGCAGAGTAAAGGTGGAAAATATATATGAAAGAATTAAAGCAAGTCTACCATCGAAATGGGTGAATGTTATAGAAAAAAGTTGTGTAAAGAAAAAACAACAGGATTTGCCTGAGATGTACATAATGAAAGACGGGGAAAAATATAATATAAAAAGCATTAGCGTAAAGAAAGTCTATGACCTGTTTATAATGGATCAAATAAAAGTGCCAGCATCTGAAAAAGTATGGAGTAGGGTGTTTGAAGACTTGGATGTAAAGAAAATATGGTCAAATATGGACATAAAATACAATACTATAGAATGTGAAAATAATCACTTCTTAATAAGACACAATAGAATCTATACAAATGTAGTACTAAACAAAATAAATAATGCTAATAATGTGATGTGTGATGTATGTAACAAGGAACATGAGACATTTTTGCATTATTTTTTGCAATGTGATGAATTAAAAGATTTTTTTGTTTTCTTAAAAAGTCTATTAAAAAATAATTGTTTTGATGATGTGAATTTGGAGGAGGGATGGGGAAAAATATTTTTATTTGGAGTGTTTCAGAAGACGACAGCAATAGACTTTTGGTTTATCAATTATGTTCTAAACCACGCCAGATTAGCTGTTGTACTTAGACGGAATTATGCACACTTTGAAGGGAGAAAAGTCAAAATAAAAGACTTGTTCAAAGCAATAATGACAAGAGATATTGAAATGTGCTATAAATATGGGGGAGATGATGTGAAGGAATTCTTTGTAACTGGAAACAAATTCATAAAAGAAGGAGAGAGAAAAGAGGTTTTGTATAACTGGTAAAAATTATGTTCTGAAGGTAAAAAAAAAAAAAAAGAAAAATGAAATGATTATGTTGTTTAATGTGAACAATTGAAACTGAACTGTAAATTTGTGAATTTCAATAAAAAAGAGAAGAAAAAAAAAAAAAAGGCTATGCCAGATCATGTCTGAGCTCGGAAGCTAAGCAGGTTTGGGCCTGGTTAGTACTCGGATGGGGGACTGCCTAGTAATACCAGGTGCTGTAAGATTTTTGGAAATTTTTCACAAATTATATAATAATCTTGCAAGATGGGAGACCGCCTCGGAATACCAGGTGCTCTAATATTATTGGAAATTTATTACTAATTATATAATAATATAAAAAAAAAGAGTCAATGCCCAATCTTTGAATCTTAGCAGCTATGGACCTGTTTAGTGTTTGGATGGGAGACCGCCTCGGAATACCAGGTGCTCTAATATTATTGGAAATTTATTACTAATTATATAATAATCTTAAAAAAGAGTCAATGCCCGATCTCTGAATCTTAGCAGGTATTGGCCTGGTTAGTGCTTGGATGGGAGACCGCCTCGGAATACCAGGTGCTTTAAGCTTTAGGGTTTTCTTTCCTACTTATATAATGTACCGGCGATTAGATTGGCTGATCTTTAAATAGCTCTCTCTTTGCAGCAGTCTTCGCTTATGGCCATACCACCCTGGCTATGCCAGATAATGTCTGAGCTCGGAAGCTAAGCAGGTTTGGGCCTGGTTAGTACTTGAATGGGGGACTGCCTAGTAATACCATGTGCTGTAAGATTTTTGGAAATTTTTCACAAATTCTATAATAATCTTGCAAGAAAAAAAGAAAAGAGTCAATGCCCAATATCTGAATCTTAGCAGGTATGGGCCTGGTTAGTTATTGGATAGGAGACCCTCTGGTAATACCAGTTGCTTTAAGATTTTTGCAAATTTTTCACAAATTATATAATAATCTTGAAAAAAAAAAAAAAACAATGCCCGATCTCTGAATAGTAGCAGGTTTTGCCTGGTTAGTACTTGGATGGGAGACGGTCCGGAAATACCAGTTGCTGTAATATTTTTGGCAATTTGTACTAATTATATAATAATCTTGCAAAAAAAAAGAGTCAATGCCCAATCTTTGAATCTTAGCAGCTATGGACCTGTTTAGTGTTTGGATGGGAGACCGCCTTGGAATACCAGGTGCTCTAATATTATTGGAAATTTATTACTAATTATATAATAATCTTAAAAAAAAAAAAAAAAAAAAAACAGAGTCAATGCCCGATCTCTGAATCTTAGCAGGTATTGGCCTGGTTAGTGCTTGGATGGGAGACCGCCTCGGAATACCAGGTGCTGTAAGCTTTTGGGTTTTCATTCCTACTTAATGTATGTGCGATTTGATTGGCTGATCTTTAAATAGTCCTCTCTTTGCAGCAGCCTTCGCTTGCGACCATAACAACCTGGCTATGCCTGATCTCGTCTGCTCTCGGAAGCTAAGCAGTTTTGGGCCTGGTTGGTACTTAGATGGGAGATCGCCTGGGAATACCAGGTGCTTTAAGCTTTAGGGTTTTCTTTCCTACTTATATAATGTACCGGCGATTAGATTGGCTGATCTTTAAATAGCTCTCTCTTTGCAGCAGTCTTCGCTTATGGCCATACCACCCTGGCTATGCCAGATCATGTCTGAGCTCGGAAGCTAAGCAGGTTTGGGCCTGGTTAGTACTCGGATGGGGGACTGCCTAGTAATACCAGGTGCTGTAAGATTTTTGGAAATTTTTCACAAATTACATAATAATCTTGCAAGAAAAAAAGAAAAGAGTCAATGCCGAATATCTGAATCTTAGCAGGTATGGGCCTGGTTAGTAATTGGATGGGAGAACCCCTTGTAATACCAGTTGCTTTAAGATTTTTGCACATTTTTCACAAATTATATAATAATCTTGAAAAAAAAAAAGTCAATGGCCGAAATTTTTCACAAATTATATAATAATCTTGCAAGAAAAAAAGAAAAGAGTCAATGCCCAATATCTGAATCTTAGCAGGTATGGGCCTGGTTGGTACTAAGATGGGAGACCACCTGGGAATACCAGGTGCTTTAAGCTTTAGGGTTTTCTTTCCTACTTATATAATGTACCGGCGATTAGATTGGCTGATCTTTAAATAGCTCTCTCTTTGCAGCAGTCTTCGCTTATGGCCATACCACCCTGGCTATGCCAGATCATGTCTGAGCTCGGAAGCTAAGCAGGTTTGGGCCTGGTTAGTACTCGGATGGGGGACTGCCTAGTAATACAAGGTGCTGTAAGATTTTTGGAAATTTTTCACAAATTATATAAAAATCTTGCAAGAAAAAAAGAAAAGAGTCAATGCCCAATATCTGAATCTTAGCAGGTATGGGCCTGGTTAGTAATTGGATGGGAGACCCCCTGGTAATACCAGTTGCTTTAAGATTTTTGCACATTTTTCACAAATTATATAATAATCTTGAAAAAAAAAAAGTCAATGCCCGAAAATTTTCACAAATTATATAATAATCTTGCAAGAAAAAAAGAAAAGAGGCAATGCCCAATATCTGAATCTTAGCAGGTATGGGCCTGGTTAGTAATTGGATGGGAGACCCCCTGGTAATACCAGTTGCTTTAAGATTTTTGCAAATTTTTCACAAATTATATAATAATCTTGAAAAAAAACAAAAAGTCAATGCCCGATCTCTGAATAATAGCAGGTTTTGACTGGTTAGTACTTGGATGGGAGACGGCCTGGAAATACCAGTTGCTGTAATATTTTTGGCAATTTTTACTAATTATATAATAATCTTAAAAAAGAGTCAATGCCCGATCTCTGAATCTTAGCAGGTATTGGCCTGGTTAGTGCTTGGATGGGAGACCGCCTAGGAATACCAGGTGCTTTAAGCTTTAGGGTTTTCTTTCCTACTTATATAATGTACCGGCGATTAGATTGGCTGATCTTTAAATAGCTCTCTCTTTGCAGCAGTCTTCGCTTATGGCCATACCACCCTGGCTATGCCAGATAATGTCTGAGCTCGGAAGCTAAGCAGGTTTGGGCCTGGTTAGTACTTGAATGGGGGACTGCCTAGTAATACCATGTGTTGTAAGATTTTTGGAAATTTTTCACAAATTCTATAATAATCTTGCAAGAAAAAAAGAAAAGAGTCAATGCCCAATATCTGAATCTTAGCAGGTATGGGCCTGGTTAGTTATTGGATGGGAGACCCTCTGGTAATACCAGTTGCTTTAAGATTTTTGCAAATTTTTCACAAATTATATAATAATCTTGAAAAAAAAAAAAAAAGTCAATGCCCGATCTCTGAATAGTAGCAGGTTTTGCCTGGTTAGTACTTGGATGGGAGACGGTCTGGAAATACCAGTTGCTGTAATATTTTTGGCAATTTGTACTAATTATATAATAATCTTGCAAAAAAAAAGAGTCTATGCCCAATCTTTGAATCTTAGCAGCTATGGACCTGTTTAGTGTTTGGATGGGAGACCGCCTTGGAATACCAGGTGCTCTAATATTATTGGAAATTTATTACTAATTATATAATAATCTTAAAAAAAGAGTCAATGCCCGATCTCTGAATCTTAGCAGGTATTGGCCTGGTTAGTGCTTGGATGGGAGACCGCCTCGGAATACCAGGTGCTGTAAGCTTTTGGGTTTTCATTCCTACTTAATGTATGGGCAATTTGATTGGCTGATCTTTAAATAGTCCTCTCTTTGCAGCAGCCTTCGCTTGCGACCATAACAACCTGGCTATGCCTGATCTCGTCTGCTCTCGGAAGCTAAGCAGGTTTGGGCCTGTTTGGTACTAAGATGGGAGACCACCTGGGAATACCAGGTGCTTTAAGCTTTAGGGTTTTCTTTCCTACTTATATAATGTACCGGCGATTAGATTGGCTGATCTTTAAATAGCTCTCTCTTTGCAGCAGTCTTCGCTTATGGCCATACCACCCTGGCTATGCCCGATAGTGGTACAGTCCAGGAAGTGAGTAGCTGAAAGAGCAAACAGAGAATCTTTACATCTAAAACAGTATTTAAATTCGTTTTTATTTTTGAAATAACCTTTGTTTTCAAAAGTTAAAGTTTATTTTGTGTCTAAAGTGTTCCCCCAGCAGCCTTTGCTGTTTGGGGGACCATCAAATACAGTTTTATTTCTGTGATGGAAATAGAAAGCATGGCAGCAAACAAAGAACTCAAAATGAAAGACGGACAAGCAAACAATGGACAAAGCATGGATAATGACAGCGGAAAAGGACATCAATCTTCCATGAATGCAAGCGATGAAAGGAGGAATATCAGAAAAGAGGTATGTGGAGAACACCATGAGAAATATTCCAAAGAGTTGACTGTGGAAGTTGAAGTGGCAGGAACAGAAAAAATCTCTATGATGGACTTATTAAGAGGTGTAAAGAAGGAGTGTGGAGAAGTGGTGGGATGCAGAGTGAGAGGAGAAAGGTCATACGAACTTACAATGAAGGATGATATGGCCAAGAGTAAACTGATGGACGGTGTTAGAGTAAAAGGAGCAATGGTGCACGCCAGAGACATTGTGAACAATGAAATGGTAGTGTCATTTATTAACCTGCCAGTTTATTTGGAAGATCAGAAGATTTTTGCAAAGCTGGAAGAATGGGGAGTTAAACCACTGTCTGCCATTAAGCGCCGGGTATGGCCAGGAACTGATATTTTAGATGGAACGAGATTTTTAAAAGTCCGGTTCACTGATGAAGTTCGCTCACTCCCATATTCAACCAGGTTTGAAACATTAAGAGGCACAGAGTACTTTCGTGTCATACACGACAGGCAGGTGCGTGTATGCAGGTTGTGCATTAAAACAGGATATTTATTTCGAGAATGCCCAGAGTTTAAATGTTTTTCATGTGGCAAGGAAGGCCACTATGCAAGGGAGTGTGGAGAGCAAACAGAGAGAGTAATAGAGGAGGAGGGTGAGCAAAGTGAAGACGATGAGAGGAGGGAGGACGATCAAACAGAGAAGCAAAGCACAGTGAGCGAGGATGACATGGAGGTTACAAAAGATGGAAGAGAAAGTGGTAATGGACAGGATGGAGCTGTAAGGGGACAGAGAGCTGGAACAGCTGGTGAGGAGGCCGATGATGGAGAAAGGAGGGAGGAGGAGGAAGAAGAGGAGGAGAAGCAAGATGAACAAGACGAAGAGGAGGAAGAGTATGAAGAGGATGTAAAGCTACTGGGAACTAAACAAGAGAAAAAAGTAGAGCAACAAGCAGTACCTCAAAGGAAAGAAAGTAAGATTCCTCAACGAATGCAGACAACACTACAAAAACTGACTGTCAAAAGAAAGGCGGAGAGAGATAAGGACAGAATTGAACTGATAAAAGAACAACGCTCTGGTACATGAATTCTATAATGGTATTATATGTTTTGGGTTAAAAAAGAAATATATATATATAATTTTTTCTTTGGTTTGCTGGCATGGTTTCTGTAACTTCAGTAAATGCAAATGGGTTAAGGAATATTAACAAGTTGAAGGAATTAAAATTTACATATAGGAGTGATATAATTTGTATTCAAGAAACGAATTGGGATGATGAAAAAGTGAGAGAAGTAAAGGATTTATGGAAGGGAGATATATACTTTAATAATGGTGCAAAAAATGCAAGGGGTGTAGCGATAATGATTAAAAAAGATAGGATTGAAAATGTAAGGCAGGTGTACAGAGATCAGATAGGGAGAATTTTAGTTATAGAATTTAAATTCAGAGGTATTGAATTCAGATTAATTAATATATATGTTCCCAACGTGGAAAATGATAAGAGATGTTGTATTGAGGAGCTAAGGGATCTAATTGTTGGAAGGTGCATAATAGTAGGCGACTTTAACATTATATGTAGTAGATTGGATGTTGGGAAAGGAGGGAGTTTCAGGTGGGAAAAATCAAGATTAATGTTAATGGAAGTAATGAGGGATAAGGGATTACTTGATGTATGGAGACATGAGAATCCGGAGAAGAGAGAGTTCACAAGGAGGCAGATGAGAGAAGGGATATTAAAGCAGAGTAGGATTGATTTAGTGATAGTGCAGGGAGATACCATAAGTTACATGGATGAAATAAGACATCAGCAGAATAACTTTAGTGATCATGATGGGGTTAGATTTAGGATCAAAGTCGGAAGGAGAGAGGTGGGTGGAGGGATGTGGATACTAAATGCAGTGTATATTGAAGAAGAGGAGTATAGACAACAGATGAAAGTGTTACTACTTCAGGAAAATCAGTGGTTGGAGGAATGCTTGGAGGAAGATGAATTTAATAATGACATTGGTAAGAGATGGGAGGAGGTAAAAAATGAAATTAAAGCTTTAAGCATAAGGTATAGTAAGAAAAGAAAAGAGAGGATGATGAAAGAGGAAAGGGAGCTTAGAGAGCAAGTGAGGATAGAACTCAGCAGAGTAGATGATGAAGAAGGATATTGCATGGAAAAGTATATAGAAGCAAATATGAGGTTAGAGAGATATGAGAAAGAAAAATGCAAAGGAGCAATTTTAAGAAGTAAGGCGAAATATGCACTGGAAGGAGAAAAGTGCACAGGGTATTTCCTGGGTTTAGAAAAAAGAAGGCAAGGTAAGACATATATCCATGAAATATATTCAAAAAAGAGAGAGATAATAACAGACTATGTAGATATATTGGAGAGGGTGCAAGAGTTTTATGGTGAGTTGTATATGAGAGGATGTGTGGATGAGGCAAGTATAGAGGAAGTATTGAAGTGTGTAGAGAGGGAGCTAGGGGAAGAAGAAAAGGGATGGTGTGATAGAGAGATAGAGGAAGAAGAGGTTATAGCTGCAATAGAAGGTTTAAGAAGTGGGAAAAGCCCAGGAAGTGATGGGATAGGGACAGAATGGTACAAATTATATAAAAATGACGTAGCACCAATTTTAGTGGAAGTATATAAAGGAATGGAGAGAACAGAAATAATACAGAGTAAAATGGTAGAGGGAGTGATAACACTAGTTTTTAAGAAGGGGAATAAATTAGATTTAGAAAATTATAGGCCGATTAGCTTGTTAAACACAGACTACAAAATACTCACCAAAGTTTTGGCAAACAGGATGAAATGAGTAATCGGAGATATTATTCAGCCAACACAAAGCTACAGCATTCCTGGAAGAGATATAGCAGATACAATTGGAACAATCAGAGATGTGATTGAGTATATGAAGAGGGATGGGAAGGGTGGGATAGTGTTGGGGATAGACTGGAACAAGGCCTTTGATAGGGTCGAACACACGTTTTTATTTAAGGTCTTGGAAAAGTTTGGTTTTGGGGAGAGAATGGTAGGATGGGTGAGGAGATTGTATGGAAGTGCAAGAAGCTGTGTAAAGGTGAACGGAATATTGACAGATACATTTGATGTGGGAAGGTCAGTGCGGCAAGGCTGCCCACTATCCGCTTTGTTATACGCCCTTTCTGTTGAACCTTTGGCATCATTAATTAAGAGAGACAAGAGAATAAGAGGAATTGAGTTGCCATATGGAGGGAAGTGTATAATTAACCAGTATGCCGATGACACAACAGTGACAGTAAGGGAAATAAGCAGTGTGGGAAAGGTTTTAGAGTTGGTGGAAAAATATGGAAAGGCATCAGGGGCGAAAATAAATAGAGAAAAATCTGAAATAATGTATATAGGAGAAGTAGAAAGATCTGATGTAGGTGTGAGGGTTGAGGAAAAGTACATGAAAGTGTTGGGTGTATATTTAGGGGTAGATTCAAAGGAGGCAAGGGATATAACATGGGCTGGAGTGATAAATAAGATAAGAACAGTTTGTATTGCATGGAAAGGAAGAAAATTAAGGATAAAAGGGAAAATTATTGTGGTTAATAATCTTATGCTGTCGGTATGTGTATATGTAATGAGTGTAATTGAAATGCCTGAGTGGGTGATGAATGAGTTAAATAAAATTGTACATGATTTTATATGGGAAGGGAAGGGAGTGAAAATTGCACAAAAAACATTAGTGGCGAGGAAACAGGAAGGTGGACTAAAGCTGATTGATTTAGAAACAAAAAAGTTGGCAATAAGAATAAAAACTGTTAAAAAATATATGGAAGGAAGATGGGAGTTTGGTTGGAGAGAATTTTTAAAGAAATACATTGATGATGTTGGAAGAATGGGAGAGTATGGGTGGTATATGGGCTTTAAGCAGTCAATGACTGTGGGAATGCCAGACATATACAGGGAGGTGATGGAGGCATGGAGGCAATTCCTGCCAAAAGTAGAATATGATTGCACAGAGGTGCACACATTTATAAATTTGCCATTGTTTTTAAATGATAAATTTAAACACAACTATAAAACATTGTATGAGCCCAAATTCTTAGAAGCCGGAATAAGGCAAGTAAAAGATATTATATATGAAGTTATTCCAGGTTTTCTTAGAAATAACTGTATATATGACTCAGTGTGTGAGTTGGATGGCATGGAGAGCAGAGTAAAGGTGGAAAATATATATGAAAGAATTAAAGCAAGTCTACCATCGAAATGGGTGAATGTTATAGAAAAAAGTTGTGTAAAGAAAAAACAACAGGATTTGCCTGAGATGTACATAATGAAAGACGGGGAAAAATATAATATAAAAAGCATTAGCGTAAAGAAAGTCTATGACCTGTTTATAATGGATCAAATAAAAGTGCCAGCATCTGAAAAAGTATGGAGTAGGGTGTTTGAAGACTTGGATGTAAAGAAAATATGGTCAAATATGGACATAAAATACAATACTATAGAATGTGAAAATAATCACTTCTTAATAAGACACAATAGAATCTATACAAATGTAGTACTAAACAAAATAAATAATGCTAATAATGTGATGTGTGATGTATGTAACAAGGAACATGAGACATTTTTGCATTATTTTTTGCAATGTGATGAATTAAAAGATTTTTTTGTTTTCTTAAAAAGTCTATTAAAAAATAATTGTTTTGATGATGTGAATTTGGAGGAGGGATGGGGAAAAATATTTTTATTTGGAGTGTTTCAGAAGACGACAGCAATAGACTTTTGGTTTATCAATTATGTTCTAAACCACGCCAGATTAGCTGTTGTACTTAGACGGAATTATGCACACTTTGAAGGGAGAAAAGTCAAAATAAAAGACTTGTTCAAAGCAATAATGACAAGAGATATTGAAATGTGCTATAAATATGGGGGAGATGATGTGAAGGAATTCTTTGTAACTGGAAACAAATTCATAAAAGAAGGAGAGAGAAAAGAGGTTTTGTATAACTGGTAAAAATTATGTTCTGAAGGTAAAAAAAAAAAAAAAGAAAAATGAAATGATTATGTTGTTTAATGTGAACAATTGAAACTGAACTGTAAATTTGTGAATTTCAATAAAAAAGAGAAGAAAAAAAAAAAAAAGGCTATGCCAGATCATGTCTGAGCTCGGAAGCTAAGCAGGTTTGGGCCTGGTTAGTACTCGGATGGGGGACTGCCTAGTAATACCAGGTGCTGTAAGATTTTTGGAAATTTTTCACAAATTATATAATAATCTTGCAAGATGGGAGACCGCCTCGGAATACCAGGTGCTCTAATATTATTGGAAATTTATTACTAATTATATAATAATATAAAAAAAAAGAGTCAATGCCCAATCTTTGAATCTTAGCAGCTATGGACCTGTTTAGTGTTTGGATGGGAGACCGCCTCGGAATACCAGGTGCTCTAATATTATTGGAAATTTATTACTAATTATATAATAATCTTAAAAAAGAGTCAATGCCCGATCTCTGAATCTTAGCAGGTATTGGCCTGGTTAGTGCTTGGATGGGAGACCGCCTCGGAATACCAGGTGCTTTAAGCTTTAGGGTTTTCTTTCCTACTTATATAATGTACCGGCGATTAGATTGGCTGATCTTTAAATAGCTCTCTCTTTGCAGCAGTCTTCGCTTATGGCCATACCACCCTGGCTATGCCAGATAATGTCTGAGCTCGGAAGCTAAGCAGGTTTGGGCCTGGTTAGTACTTGAATGGGGGACTGCCTAGTAATACCATGTGCTGTAAGATTTTTGGAAATTTTTCACAAATTCTATAATAATCTTGCAAGAAAAAAAGAAAAGAGTCAATGCCCAATATCTGAATCTTAGCAGGTATGGGCCTGGTTAGTTATTGGATAGGAGACCCTCTGGTAATACCAGTTGCTTTAAGATTTTTGCAAATTTTTCACAAATTATATAATAATCTTGAAAAAAAAAAAAAAACAATGCCCGATCTCTGAATAGTAGCAGGTTTTGCCTGGTTAGTACTTGGATGGGAGACGGTCCGGAAATACCAGTTGCTGTAATATTTTTGGCAATTTGTACTAATTATATAATAATCTTGCAAAAAAAAAGAGTCAATGCCCAATCTTTGAATCTTAGCAGCTATGGACCTGTTTAGTGTTTGGATGGGAGACCGCCTTGGAATACCAGGTGCTCTAATATTATTGGAAATTTATTACTAATTATATAATAATCTTAAAAAAAAAAAAAAAAAAAAAACAGAGTCAATGCCCGATCTCTGAATCTTAGCAGGTATTGGCCTGGTTAGTGCTTGGATGGGAGACCGCCTCGGAATACCAGGTGCTGTAAGCTTTTGGGTTTTCATTCCTACTTAATGTATGTGCGATTTGATTGGCTGATCTTTAAATAGTCCTCTCTTTGCAGCAGCCTTCGCTTGCGACCATAACAACCTGGCTATGCCTGATCTCGTCTGCTCTCGGAAGCTAAGCAGTTTTGGGCCTGGTTGGTACTTAGATGGGAGATCGCCTGGGAATACCAGGTGCTTTAAGCTTTAGGGTTTTCTTTCCTACTTATATAATGTACCGGCGATTAGATTGGCTGATCTTTAAATAGCTCTCTCTTTGCAGCAGTCTTCGCTTATGGCCATACCACCCTGGCTATGCCAGATCATGTCTGAGCTCGGAAGCTAAGCAGGTTTGGGCCTGGTTAGTACTCGGATGGGGGACTGCCTAGTAATACCAGGTGCTGTAAGATTTTTGGAAATTTTTCACAAATTACATAATAATCTTGCAAGAAAAAAAGAAAAGAGTCAATGCCGAATATCTGAATCTTAGCAGGTATGGGCCTGGTTAGTAATTGGATGGGAGAACCCCTTGTAATACCAGTTGCTTTAAGATTTTTGCACATTTTTCACAAATTATATAATAATCTTGAAAAAAAAAAAGTCAATGGCCGAAATTTTTCACAAATTATATAATAATCTTGCAAGAAAAAAAGAAAAGAGTCAATGCCCAATATCTGAATCTTAGCAGGTATGGGCCTGGTTAGTAATTGGATGGGAGACCCCCTGGTAATACCAGTTGCTTTAAGATTTTTGCAAATTTTTCACAAATTATATAATAATCTTGAAAAAAAACAAAAAGTCAATGCCCGATCTCTGAATAATAGCAGGTTTTGACTGGTTAGTACTTGGATGGGAGACGGCCTGGAAATACCAGTTGCTGTAATATTTTTGGCAATTTTTACTAATTATATAATAATCTTGTAAAAAAATAAAAAAGAGTCAATGCCCAATCTTTGAATCTTAGCAGCTATGGACCTGTTTAGTGTTTGGATGGGAGACCGCCTTGGAATACCAGGTGCTCTAATATTATTGGAAATGTATTACTAATTATATAATAATATTAAAAAAAAAGAGTCAATGCCCAATCTTTGAATCTTAGCAGCTATGGACCTGTTTAGTGTTTGGATGGGAGACCGCCTTGGAATACCAGGTGCTCTAATATTATTGGAAATTTATTACTAATTATATAATAATCTTAAAAAAGAGTCAATGCCCGATCTCTGAATCTTAGCAGGTATTGGCCTGGTTAGTGCTTGGATGGGAGACCGCCTCGGAATACCAGGTGCTTTAAGCTTTAGGGTTTTCTTTCCTACTTATATAATGTACCGGCGATTAGATTGGCTGATCTTTAAATAGCTCTCTCTTTGCAGCAGTCTTCGCTTATGGCCATACCACCCTGGCTATGCCAGATAATGTCTGAGCTCGGAAGCTAAGCAGGTTTGGGCCTGGTTAGTACTTGAATGGGGGACTGCCTAGTAATACCAGGTGCAGTAAGATTTTTGGAAATTTTTCACAAATTCTATAATAATCTTGCAAGAAAAAAAGAAAAGAGTCAATGCCCAATATCTGAATCTTAGCAGGTATGGGCCTGGTTAGTTATTGGATAGGAGACCCTCTGGTAATACCAGTTGCTTTAAGATTTTTGCAAATTTTTCACAAATTATATAATAATCTTGAAAAAAACAAAAAGTCAATGCCCGATCTCTGAATAGTAGCAGGTTTTGCCTTGTTAGTACTTGGATGGGAGACGGTCTGGAAATACCAGTTGCTGTAATATTTTTGGCAATTTGTACTAATTATATAATAATCTTGCAAAAAAAAAGAGTCAATGCCCAATCTTTGAATCTTAGCAGCTATGGACCTGTTTAGTGTTTGGATGGGAGACCGCCTTGGAATACCAGGTGCTCTAATATTATTGGAAATTTATTACTAATTATATAATAATCTTAAAAAAAGAGTCAATGCCCGATCTCTGAATCTTAGCAGGTATTGGCCTGGTTAGTGCTTGGATGGGAGACCGCCTCGGAATACCAGGTGCTGTAAGCTTTTGGGTTTTCATTCCTACTTAATGTATGGGCGATTTGATTGGCTGATCTTTAAATAGTCCTCTCTTTGCAGCAGCCTACGCTTGCGACCATAACAACCTGGCTATGCCTGATCTCGTCTGCTCTCGGAAGCTAAGCAGGTTTGGGCCTGGTTGGTACTTAGATGGGAGATCGCCTGGGAATACCAGGTGCTTTAAGCTTTAGGGTTTTCTTTCCTACTTATATAATGTACTGGCGATTAGATTGGCTGATCTTTAAATAGCTCTCTCTTTGCAGCAGTCTTCGCTTATGGCCATACCACCCTGGCTATGCCAGATCATGTCTGAGCTCGGAAGCTAAGCAGGTTTGGGCCTGGTTAGTACTCGGATGGGGGACTGCCTAGTAATACCAGGTGCTGTAACATTTTTGCAAATTTTTCACAAATTATATAATAATCTTGAAAAAAAAAAAAAAAGTCAATGCCCAATCTCTGAATAATAGCAGGTTTTGACTGGTTAGTACTTGGATGGGAGACGGCCTGGAAATACCAGTTGCTGTAATATTTGTGGCAATTTTTACTAATCATATAATAATCTTGCAAAAAAAAAAAAAAAGAGTCAATGCCCAATCTTTGAATCTTAGCAGCTATGGACCTGTTTAGTGTTTGGATGGGAGACCGCCTTGGAATACCAGGTGCTCTAATATTATTGGAAATTTTTCACAAATTATAAAATAATCTTGAAAAAAAAAAAAAGTCAATGCCCGATCTCTGAATAATAGCAGGTTTTGACTGGTTAGTACTTGGATGGGAGACGGCCTGGAAATACCAGTTGCTGTAATATTTTTGCCAATTTTTACTAATTATATAATAATCTTGCAAAAAAAAAAAAAAAAAGAGTCAATGCCCAATCTTTGAATCTTAGCAGGTATTGGCCTGGTTAGTGCTTGGATGGGAGACCGCCTCAGAATACCAGGTGCTGTTAGCTTTTGGGTTTTCATTCCTACTTAATGTATGGGCGATTTGATTGGCTGATCTTTAAATAGTCCTCTCTTTGCAGCAGCCTTCGCTTGCGACCATAACAACCTGGCTATGCCTGATCTCGTCTGCTCTCGGAAGCTAAGCAGGTTTGGGCCTGGTTGGTACTTAGATGGGAGACCGCCTGGGAATACCAGGTGCTTTAAGCTTTAGGGTTTTCTTTCCTACTTATATCATGTACCGGCGATTAGATTGGCAGATCTTTAAATAGCTCTCTCTTTGCAGCAGTCTTCGCTTACGGCCATACCAGCCTGGCGGCGCCAGTGAGCCAACAGGAAGTGATAGTCTTGCAGCACAGAGAGAAATGCTCAATCCTGTTTGTTTAATTGAATTGTTTGGTTCTAAATATTTTGGCTTTCAGATTTTTGCTTGGGACATTAGTTGCTGGATAGTCAGTGTTGACCTCCATAAATCCCCCTGGCAGCTTAGGCTGTCTTGGGGACTTTTTTTGACGTTTTTTGACTTATTTTTCCTTGTAGCATGCTGCAGAAGCACAGCATGGCTGCAGATAAAGAAAGAGAACAAACCATGATGAGAAAAGGTAGCAATGGGAGGAATGAAGAGGAGGAGCAAAGAAGAGGTAAAGTCAAACAAGCAGAGATCCAAAAGCAACAAGAGATAAGTAAAGTCACAGGGAATTTGTGGGAAGAGGGAGAAGAAAATAGCAGAGGAGTGCAAGGGAAATCAAAATGGAAGTACAGCAAAGAGCTGACTGTGGAGGTAGAGGTGGATGGAACAGAAAAGATTTCAATGATGGATTTGCTGAAGGAAGTAAAGAAGGAGTGTGGAGAAGTGATTGGCTGCAGGGTGAGAGGTGAAAGGGTCTATGAGCTCACAATGAAAGATGAAGAGGCAAAGAGGAAACTAATGGATGGAGTGAGAGTGAAAGGAGTGATGGTGCATGCCAGGGATATAATAAATAATGATATGGTGGTGTCCTTTATCAATTTGCCTGTGTACTTAGAGGATGAGAAGATACTCGCCAAGCTACAGGAGTGGGGAGTACGACCACTTTCACCAATCAAACGCCGGGTGTGGCCTGGAACGGATACAGTTGATGGGACACGTTTCTTAAAAGTTCGCTTCACGGAACAGGTACGTTCACTACCATACTCCACAAAATTTGAGACTCTGAGAGGCACCGAATTTTTTCGTGTCATCCATGATAGACAAATACGTGTTTGTAGACTTTGCATCAAGCCAGGGCACATAATCAGAGAGTGCCCTGAATTAAAGTGCTTCAAGTGCAATGGTGGAGGACATTATGCAAGAGATTGTGAAGAATGGATGGGATTAGAGAGAGAGAGAGTGGATAGTCAAAAATATGATAAAAGGAGGAATAGTGTTCTAACAGAGGTGCAAGATGAGGGAACAACTGATGTGGTGAGCGGTGGAGAGAAAGACGGAGCTGAAGATAGTGAAAGAAGAAGCAAAATGGAATGGCGAGACAGACCTGAAAGCTACAGTGAAGCAGAAGATGGGGAGGAGGAGATGGAGCAGTCGGAAGAGATCGAGGAAGAGGAGGAGACAGATGAAAGTAATGTGAAAGAAAGAGGTAAAGAAGAGGAAAAGAAAAATACTGCACAAGAACTGATAGAAAGCAGAGGTGGAAAAAAGAGAGACAGAGAAAGTAAAGAGGGACTGAAAACAAAGATTAAAAGACTGAGTGCAAAGAGGAAGTCTGAGATGGACGGAGAACAGGTTGAGCAGATAAAAGAACCACGAGCGGTTATGTGACAAAACTGGGGTGTCGAAGTTGAGACCGAGGAGAAATGGGGGAAATTGTTTTTGTTTGGAACTTTCGGGAAAAAGAAAATAACTGATATTTGTTTAATTAATTTTGTTCTGAGTCATGCCAGACTAGCAGTAGTTCTAAGAAGGAACTATAAATATTTTGAAGGGAGAAAAATAAAAGTAAAAGATCAATGTCAATGATACAAAGAGGGTTGATTTGTAAGTATGACGATAAAGAAGGGAAAGAGTTATTTTTTGACTATGAATAGGTTCATAAATCAAAAGGTGGGGGAAGAAATATGTTTCAATTGGTAAAGAGTTATAATCTGGTTGAGAATGGCTGATGTCAATTGAGTAATTGTAAACATATATGTGTGTGTACTTTATTTATGTTCTTTCTTTTTATTGCTGTATGATTATGCAAAATTAAGTAGATCAGTTGAAAAATGATTCATACAAATGTATTGAAATGTAAGTAAATTGGATGGAATAATGCAATTGAAAAACTGTGAATTGAAAGTTAAATAAAAAGATTTAAAAAAAAAAAGTCGATGCCCGATCTCTGAATTATAGCAGGTTTTGCCTGGTTAGTACTTGGATGGGAGACGGCCTGGAAATACCAGTTGCTGTAATATTTTTGGCAATTTTTACTAATTACATAATAATCTTGCAAAAAAAAAAGAGTCAATGCCCAATTTTTGAATCTTAGGAGGTATGGACCTGTTTAGTGCTTGGATGGGAGACCCCCTGGTAATACCAGTTGCTTTAAGATTTTTGGAAATTTTTCACAAATTATATAATAATCTTGAAAAAAAAAAGAGTCAATGCCCGATCTCTTAATCTTAGCAGGTATTGGCCTGGTTAGTGCTTGGATGGGAGACCGCCTCGGAATACCAGGTGCTGTAAGATTTTGGGTTTTCATTCCTACTTATATAATGTATGGGCGATTTGATTGGGTGATCTTTAAATAGTCCTCTCTTTGCAGTATCCTTCGCCTGCGACCGTAACAACCTGGCTATGCCTGATCTCGTCTGCTTTCGGAAGGTAAGCAGGTTTGGTCCTGGTTGGTACTTAGATGGGAGACCGCCTGGGAATACCAGGTGCTTTAAGCTTTAGGGTTTTCTTTCCTACTTATATAATGTACCGGCGATTAGATTGGCTGATCTTTAAATAGCTCTCTCTTTACAGCAGTCTTCGCTTATGGCCATACCACCCTGGCTATGCCAGATCATGTCTGAGTTCGGAAGCTAAGCAGGTTTGGGACTGGTTAATAATTGGATGGGAGACCCCCTGGTAATACCAGTTGCTTTAAGATTTTTGGAAATTTTTCACAAATTATATAATAATCTTGCAAGAAAAAAAGAAAAGAGTCAATGCCCGATCTCTGAATAATAGCTGGTTTTGCCTGGTTAGTACTTGGATGGGAGACGGCCTGGAAATACCAGTTGCTGTAATATTTTTGGCAATTTTTACTAATTACATAATAATCTTGCAAAAAAAAAAAGAGTCAATGCCCAATCTTTGAATCTTAGGAGGTATGGACCTGTTTAGTGCTTGGATGGGAGACCGCCTCGGAATACCAGTTGCTGTAATATTTTTGGAAATTTGTACTAATTATATAATAATCTTGAAAAAAAAAAGAGTCAATGCCCAATCTTTGAATCTTAGCAGTTAAGGACCAGTTTAGTGTTTGGATGGGAGACCGCCTCGGAATACCAGGTGCTCTAATATTATTGGAAATTTATTACTAATTATATAATAATCTTAAAAAAAAAAAAAAAAAAGTGTCAATGCCCGATCTCTTAATCTTAGCAGGTATTGGCCTGGTTAGTGCTTGGATGGGAGACCGCCTAGGAATACCAGGTGCTGTAAGCTTTTGGGTTTTCATTCCTACTTATATAATGTATGGGCGATTTGATTGGCTGATCTTTAAATAGCTCTCTCTTTGCAGCAGTCTTCGCTTATGGCCATACCACCCTGGCTATTCCAGATCATGCCTGAGCTCGGAAGCTAAGCAGGTTTGGGACTGGTTAGTAATTGGATGGGAGACCCCCTGGTAATACCAATTGCTTTAAGATTTTTTGGAAATTTTTCACAAATTATATAATAATCTTGCAAGAAAAAAAGAAAAGAGTCAATGCCCAATATCTGAATCTTAGTAGTCCTAGCATAGGTTTTTGTGCATATAACTTCTAACACATTAAAAACTGTCTTACAGCATTGCATAAAACATTGTATTTCATAAGGCATAAGCATCTTTCAGTTTGGCAAGATTTGCACTGAATACTGAATGAAACAGCTTTCTCTAATAGAGAGAAAAGCTTTTGAGCAGATTTGGGCTTGATTTCACTTCATTTGAACAGAAGCACTATTTCAACATTACTGGACTCAGAAAGTTGTAAACTGACAATCTTGATCATTGAAGTCCTAACATAAGTTTTTGTGCATATGACTTCTAACACATTAAAAACTGTCTTACAGCATTCCAGAAAACATTGTATTTCATAAGGCATAAGCATCTTTCAGTTTGGCAAGATTTGCACTGAATACTGAATGAAACAGCTTTCTCTAATAGAGAGAAAAGCTTTTGAGCAGATTTGGGCTTGATTTCAATTCATTTGAACAGAAGCACTATTTCAACATTACTGGACTCAGAAAGCTGTAAACTGACAATCTTGATCACTGAAGTCCTAACATAAGTTTTTGTGCATATAACTTCTAACACGTTAAAAACTGTCTTACAGCATTGCAGAAAACATTGTATTTCATAAGGCATCAGCATCTTTCAGTTTGGCAAGATTTGCACTGAATACTGAATGAAACAGCTTTCTCTAATAGAGAGAAAAGCTTTTGAGCGGATTTGGGCTTGATTTCACTTCATTTGAACAGAGGCACTATTTCAACATTACTGGACTCAGAAACATGTAAACTGACAATCTTGAGCATTGTAGTCCTAGCATAAGTTTTTGTGCATATAACTTCTAACACATTAAAAACTGTCCTAAAGCATTGCAGAAAACTTTGTATTTCATAAGGCATAAGCATCTTTCAGTTTGGCAAGATTTGCACTGAATATTGAATGAAACAGTTTTCTCTATTAGAGAGACAAGCTTTTGAGCAGATTTGGGCTTGATTTCACTTCATTTGAACAGAAGCACTATTTCAACATTACTGGACTCAGAAACATGTAAACTGACAATCTTGATCATTGAAGTCCTAACATAAGTTTTTGTGCATATAACTTCTAACACATTAAAAACTGTCTTACAGCATTGCAGAAAACATTGTATTTCATAAGGCATAAGCATCTTTCAGTTTGGCAAGATTTGTACTGAATACTGAATGAAACAGCTTTCTGTAATATAGAGAAAAGCTTTTGAGCAGATTTGGGCTTGATTTCACTACATTTGAACAGAAGCACTATTTCAACATTACTGGACTCAGAAACATGTAAACTGACAATCTTGAGCATTGTAGTCCTAGCATAAGTTTTTGTGCATATAACTTCTAACACGTTAAAAACTGTCTTACAGCATTGCAGAAAACATTGTATTTCATAAGGCATAAGCATCTTTCAGTTTGGCAAGATTTGCACTGAATACTGAATGAAACAGCTTTCTCTAATACAGAGAAAAGCTTTTGAGCGGATTTGGGCTTGATTTCACTTCATTTGAACAGAGGCACTATTTCAACATTACTGGACTCAGAAACATGTAAACTGACAATCTTGAGCATTGTAGTCCTAGCATAAGTTTTTGTGCATATAACTTCTAACACATTAAAAACTGTCCTAAAGCATTGCAGAAAACTTTGTATTTCATAAGGCATAAGCATCTTTCAGTTTGGCAAGATTTGCACTGAATATTGAATGAAACAGTTTTCTCTATTAGAGAGACAAGCTTTTGAGCAGATTTGGGCTTGATTTCACTTCATTTGAACAGAAGCACTATTTCAACATTACTGGACTCAGAAACATGTAAACTGACAATCTTGATCATTGAAGTCCTAACATAAGTTTTTGTGCATATAACTTCTAACACATTAAAAACTGTCTTACAGCATTGCAGAAAACATTGTATTTCATAAGGCATAAGCATCTTTCAGTTTGGCAAGATTTGTACTGAATACTGAATGAAACAGCTTTCTGTAATATAGAGAAAAGCTTTTGAGCAGATTTGGGCTTGATTTCACTACATTTGAACAGAAGCACTATTTCAACATTACTGGACTCAGAAACATGTAAACTGACAATCTTGAGCATTGTAGTCCTAGCATAAGTTTTTGTGCATATAACTTCTAACACGTTAAAAACTGTCTTACAGCATTGCAGAAAACATTGTATTTCATAAGGCATAAGCATCTTTCAGTTTGGCAAGATTTGCACTGAATACTGAATGAAACAGCTTTCTCTAATACAGAGAAAAGCTTTTGAGCAGATTTGGGCTTGATTTCACTTCATTTGAACAGAAGCACTATTTCAACATTACTGGACTCAGAAACATGTAAACTGACAATCTTGAGCATTGTAGTCCTAGCATAAGTTTTTGTGCATATAACTTCTAACACATTAAAAACTGTCTTACAGCATTGCAGAAAACATTGTATTTCATAAGGCATAAGCATCTTTCAGTTGTGGAAGATTTTTATTAGTAAAGTTTCAATTAATCAAGTATATAATCAATGTGAATCTAGCCATTTTGTTTTAAAGTTATTATTCTATTAAACTCTTATAGGCCTAAAATCTAATAGAAGGTTGCCTACGCCCTGGAATGTACAGAGCTAATGAAAAGCATATGGTCAGACATACATTAAGGGCCTCCCCTCCCTTGTGATTTATGAAAAGTATAGTCTAAAGGAAAAGTTTTACTATGTGGAACCGCCCCATATAGTGTATATAAGGAGAAACGAAATACCATTCGAGAGATCCCCTTGCAAGGGGGCTCGGCTTTGTTTTGCTTGAAATAAAGTATTTTCTTCTGAGAGAAAAATCCCTGACTGAGTTTGATTCTTCTGAGAACCGGCAAAAGACACCACAGATTTGGCACCCCAGATGGGACTGGACAAGAGTGGCAGAGTGGACAGCCGCTTTTGAGCTGACCGATGATCAACACAACCGGGTGGCCACCATAAAACAAGGTAAGCATTTTTGCTTATAAAATTCGTTTGTGTTGGTTGAGGTCAGTTCTGAGTGGTAAGGACACTTAAAATCTACTCTTCCAAATTTAGAAAAAATAGGATATCCAAATTGAAAAAGGGGTTTTACTCCAGAAGAAATAACTGCATGCACATATTTGGTTTATTAATAGGAAAGCCTTGTAAGGTAACCTAGATTTAAAACAGAAATAGTGTAGGCAAAAAGACATTGTAAAATCTGTGTTTATTGGATAGCTGTACCAAGTAGGACAGTGATAAACGGATAAGCAGATTAAGGAATCGCGAGGAAAAGTCCCACGGATACCGCTTTGAGAAAGTATAGGTGAAATTCTCGAAGGACAGAAATAGGTGGGCCCTTAAGGAGCTCTAGGAAGAGCTGTGTTTTGTTGTGTGGATGTATCTGTGTCCGGACGAATGAATTTGTGAATGGTGATGAATGTATGAACAAATAAATTCCGTATTGGGTGGGTAAGGGTTGAGCACCGTTCCTGGACCTTCACTTAAGTGTGAACTGGCAGAATTGGACTCAACCCATATCCACTTGAGAGGGATGAATGTATGATGAGCCTTGATAATAAAAGGACAATTAATGACTGATTATCCCTTAGATAAAGGGAAAAAGTATGCAAGCATAAGCACTCTGGCTCAATAAAGAGTGTAGCAAGTGTGAATGGGCTTAGGGAAATAGTATCAATAAAGTTTGAACCGAGATCTATAATAGAGTTTTGCATTTTGGATGTCTGTGTGAAAGGGGAGAACATTTTCTGAGCCCAGTACAGTGGGAGTGAGAGCAAGGGAGGAAGTTCCCACATTAAAGTTTTAATACATGGGTGGACAAAAAAGGAAAGAAAAATAAAAATAAAGAATTATTGTTAGAAATAGTTATCTACAAAGTGATAATAAAATAGAGTAAATAAAATAGACAGTTAAATAATAATATAAATTTAAAAAGTGTAAACGCATGAGACAATAAAAAACTAAATTCAAAAGGGTATGACACATAAAAAAGAATAGAAAGTAGGGTGAAATGGGTAAAAAATAGTTAAATTCAGTAAAAGGAAAAGAAGAGATTGTAACCAAGTTACTATATAAAACTAAAAAGTTGATTTTTGGTGGTAATAATATAAATAAAGATATGGCAGCCACACCAGTGGAAATCATTGGATTAAAAAATCCACTGTGTAAAGCGCAAATAGACAAAATCTCAAAAAAATGGCAGAAGAGAACAAAAAATATGACGACAAAATGGCCAAAGGAAGGGACATTTGATGTGGCATTGTGTGAGGAAATGGAAACTCTGATAAAAAATTATAAAACTAAAAGCATCAATATGAAAAAAGAAAAAAGAGAAACAAAAAGGGAAAAAGAGAAAGAAATACTTGCGCTGTTTAAAAAAGAAGGTGAAGATATGATGAAGAGTATAAAACAGGCTAGGAAAGTCCTGAAGGAGGCAGAGAAAGATAACATGAGAAAAGAAAAGAAATATGCAGACCCCCCTCCTTATCTGCCTTTAGCAAGAGAATTCCCAATACTCAAGGGAACCATGGAGGTAACAGGAGAACTAGAGTTAGAAGGGCAGTTAGAGATGGATGATAGAGAGGAACCAGCTGTAAAAACACAGAGGCAAACCAGACAGGAAAGTGCAGAAGGTTTGCAACTTGACTGTTACAGACAAGCACGTACAGCGTTAGAAAAAATGAAAGCAAGTCAGGAAGATAAAACCTGGTTTGAGGAAGGATTAGAAAGAAAGCGGAGGGAAGATAGAGATATTATAGCACAAGCACAAGCTTTGGAAGAAGAAATGGAAGAGAAAATTAGAGAATCAGGGAAGAAGATCAGAGAGGTAAATAAGTTGGAGAGAGGAAAGAGTAAGTTGTTCTACGGTAGTGAGGATGAGAATCAGGCAGAGGAGTTATTTGATAACAGTAAATGGGAACAGGGCAGAGATAAAGGGACACTTAGACCACTGGCCGCTCAGCTCCCAATTTTAATCAAGGGTGAGCAAGGACAGTATGTCCCCTGGGCTTCACAGGACCTCGAGGGGCTTGTCACTCGCCTTCCTGATATTCATGAGGGTGCAGGGAAATTCATTAAAGTGTTTGAAGAGGAAACAATGGGAAAGCTATTGGCAGTGGGAGATGTTAAAGCTCTGCTGGCTAAAATTATTGGAGGTGACAAAGATGGATGAAATTCTTCTTACAACAACTCTAAACAGAGCAGTGAACTCTCACAATATGGATGGGATTGTTTTTGATGCATTCCGCCCAGCAGTATGGCAGGCATTGCGTGCAGAGTATCCGATCAGACTGAATCCTAAATCACTGAAGGGAGAAGGAATTGGAGATTCAGAGAATCCAATAACTTATGTGCAAAAACAGCTGAAAAGGTGGAAACAAGAAACTGAGGGGGATCCCGAGGGAGACCCATTAATGTCAACATTGTTTAGGCAAGCTGTGATCGATGCTATGCCGCCAGCAGTAAAAAGCAAGCTGGAGGATGTGGTCGGTTTAACTTCTAAAACACACAAAGAGTTTTGTGACCATGTGTCTCATGCAGTGGAACAACAAAGAAAAAATGAACTAAAACTCAAAAGTCAAGAGAAAGAGTTACAACGTAAACTAACTCAATTACAGCTTGAAGAACTCACAAAGAAGAATAAGAAAAATATTAAAGCTTCAGTAACAAATGCGACAGCAGAACAAATGACTTTAATGCCTCCAGTAATTGCTCCACAACCTACTATTCAGTCAAGCCCACTTACAGCAGTCCCTCCAAATGAACACTTGAACTCTGTGCCCATAATAAACGTTTATACTCAACAGCCAGGACAAATGGGATGGAGAAAAAACCCCATACAGCAAAGAGGCAGAGGCAGAGGCAGAGGCAGAGACAGGCCTCCACCATTGTGCTGGGGTTGTGCGCAGCCCGGACACATCAAAGCTGACTGTCCAAATCAGCAATGGCCACAGCAACCTCATGGTGGAAGGGGGATGAGCTGGCAACAGCCTACTCAGGGTCCAGTACAGGGCCCAGTAAACCCTTGGGGAGGTCCCAATCCAGGCTATTAGGGGTGCCCAGAGAATCCTAAAGGGGAGAGTCAGCTTCCAATTTTATCAACAAAAGCTGATCAAGAGCCTATTATGCAGATTAAAATAGAGGGAGATACATTTTTGGTTGATACGGGGGCAAATTTAACGTGCATTAATTTGAAATATGCTTCACATCTCCCCTTGTCTGGAAAATTTGCAAAGACAATAGGATTCTCGGGAAAAATGCAATTGATTCCCATAACAGCTCCAGTGTGTCTACAAACAAAAATCAAAGTATAACAATGCCCATTCTGGTATCAAATCAAACTCCTATTAATTTGTTAGGAAGAGATGCATTATGTAAATTAGGACTACAAATGTGGTGTTCTCCAGAAGGTATATATATTGATTCAATAGGAACAGAAAAACAAATGATGGTTGCAGAGCCAAAAGCAAATGTTTTTTGGATAGGTGAGATAGAACAAGATGTGAGACAGACAGTCAATAAATGGGGAAAGTTTATTGAAGCACAGATACCTGAAGCACAGCTATCAAAGTCAGAATTTCATTGCACAATGATGTATGATCAAGAAAGAGATGAAAATATAGAACAGAAATGGCAAAAAGAAACAAAAGGACAGCAGATTGAGATAGTCTCCCAGTACATCATCATAGGTAAGGAGGGAGCAGCTTTAAACATACCAGAAAGTGAATTTGTCAAAAAATGGTTCAATGTAAATAACTCTGTCCCGCATATTGCAGTATATGTAGGAAGAAATTGGAAAGCAAAAGATTTAGGACCAATGATGAAAAGGGCAGAACAAAGCAAATGGGAATCAACAGAAAACCCATTGATTTTTCATTCAGCTGACAAAAATTACATCAAAATTCTGTGTGCAACCAGTTTGCTGGGAATTCCACAGGAAGTAGTTATCAGCCAAAAGAAAGTAACACAGATGACTACAGCATCTGATTTAATAAACACAAATGAGACTGAATTATTTAAGGAAATGGAGTGTCAGGTAACAACTGAACTATGGTCTCAACATGACACAGATATTGGATTAATAAAATCAGCAAATCCAGTAAGAGTTCAACTTAAACCAAATGCACGTCTGCCTAGAAAAGCACAATATCCTTTAAGGGCAGATGCGGAAGCAGGAATAAAGGACACAATTGAAGGCTTAGTGAAGGCAGGGGTATTGATAGAAACTACTAGTTACTGTAACACTCCAATTATGCCTGTAATCAAATCAGACAAAACCAGATGGCGACTTGTTCATGATTTACGAACAATAAATGAAATAACGGAAGATATGCCAGCTGAGGTACCAAACCCACACACTTTACTGACAAATGTCCCTCCTGATGCCAAATACTTTACTGTAATTGATCTTTGCTCTGCCTACTTCAGTGTACCGCTTGCAGAAGAGAGTAAATATTTGTTTGCATTCACACATGCAAATAAGCAATATACATATTCTAGACTTCCTCAGGGATATAAACATTCACCACATATATTCAACAAGATTCTGAAGGCTGATTTAGAAGACCTTGTAATAGATGGTACACTATTACAATACATGGATGATTTAATTATCTGTTCTACCTCACTAGAACAATGTCACAAAGACTCAATTAAGGTGTTGACAAAATTAGCAAAAGGAGGACACAAGGTGTCTAAAAACAAATTGCAGAATTGCCAGGCTCAAGTGGAATACTTGGGAAGATTAATTGCATTTGGTACACGAGCTATAGCTCCAGCTCAGTTAGAAGGTATAAGTAAAACACCGTTACCTCAGACAGTAGGACAAATGATGACGTTTCTAGGAATGACAGGCTTTAGTGCCGATTGGATAGAGGACTATGCAGTAAAGACAGGGCCTTTGAGAGAAATGATGAAACAAGCAGGATTACAACATTTAAGAAATCCATTAAAATGGAACACAGATGCCTTACTAGCATTTGAAGCAATAAAAAAATTACAACAGGCCCCTGCCCTGGGAATGGCAGAATATGATAAAATGTTTCATCTATATGTGGCAAATAGAGTTGATGGTTATGCATCAGCTGTATTAATGCAAGAGACCTGTAGTGGGAGGAAAAAAAAGCCTATAGCATACTACAGCACAAAGTTAGACAATGTAGCCTAGGGATACCCACCATGTTACCAACAGGGTTTAGCTGCAGTGTATTATGCTTATGAAAAAGCATCCACAATAACTATGGGGTATCCAGTAACAATATATACCCATCACAAAGTTGTGGAATTAATAGAACAAGGGAAATTTGTTCTGACACAAGCTCGAATTCTAGCCTATTCCTCATTACTCACATATCCAGATGTTACCATTAAAAGATGCCATACAGTTAATCCGGCTGAATTAATTCCTTTGGCTTTCGAAGGAGAACCTCATGAGTGTGTGAATGAGTCCTTGGCATTTACTAGATTACGACCAGATCTAGAATCAACACCCATTACTGAAGCAGAAGTAACTTACTTTGTAGATGGTTCTAGCTTTAGGGATCACGAAGGAAATCATACAGGATATTCAGTAGTGAAGAATAACAAAAAAGAATTTGAATCTGTGATATCACAACATTGTGTACAGACCTGCTCTGCTCAATTAGCAGAATTAAAAGCTCTCACAACTGCATGTCAGTTAGCAAAAGGACAAACTGCTAACATTTTTACAGATTCAGCGTATGCTCATGGTGTATGTCATCTATTCGGAGCAGTGTGGAAACAAAGAGGTTTCAAAAAGAGTGATGGGACTCCCATCCAACATAGTGAACAAATAAGGTAATTGATTTCTGCTATGATGCTACCAAAACGACTAGCAATAATCAAATGTCAAGCACACAAGAAGGGAAATGACTATGTCATCAAAGTAAATAATGCAGCAGATCTAGAAGCTAAAAAAGCTTCAGGGTGTCAGGTAGCAGTATTAGCACCTGTTGTACTTATCGAGCCTCATCCTCAATTGGATGACATTATTCGAATACAACAACAAGCAGGCCCCTATGAACAATCAATGTGGCAACAAAGGGGAGCTAAAAAAGACTCACAGGAGAATTGGCGTACACATGAAGGACACATTGTTGCACCTACTTCACTATTGAATATTCTTATTACAGATGCACATGGTTTTGATCATTGTGCAAGGGGAGAAGTAGTAAGAAAAATTAAACAGCAAGGATATTGGTCTCCTTATTTATATGCAAGGGTGGATGAATTTTTGTCCACATGTGAAGTATGTGCTAAATACAATGTAAGAAAAGGCATGGTGACACCAATAGGCCATATTCCAACACCTGAAGGCCCCTTTAAACATCTTGTATGTGATTATGTGGATATGATAAAGCGTGTACAAGGCAAAAGATACATGCTGGTTATCATAGACAGGTTTAGCAGGTGGGTGGAAGCAGTACCATCCGCGGATCTAGGAGCAGGAACTGTAATTAAATTCCTAACAAGAGAGGTAATTCCTAGATTTGGAATTCCATCAGAAATAAGTTCAGATAATGGGTCGGCATTCATACAAAAAACTGTGAAACAAGTGTTGCAACAATTAAGAATAAAACAGAGACTAGGATGCGTTTATAGACCTCAGTCACAAGGGATAGTGGAGAGGGTTAATGGAGTTATCAAGGCCAAAATAAACAAAATATGTGAAAGTACTAAACTTAATTGGATCGATGCATTACCGCTCGCACTAATGAGCTATCGCATGCAAACTAACAGGAACACGCACTTAACACCGCATGAAATGCTTACGGGCCGACCCATGCCTGTGCCATATTGTAGAGGTCCCTATAAAGGACCGCCTCTAGAACAATTACAAATGGAACTTCGCTCTTATATGAAGAAACTAACTGCCATACATAAAGCTATCTATTTACAGGAAATAAGAAAAGAGCCCAGTGAGGAATCGGAGACGGCCTGTCCAGTTGTTCCAGGGGACCAAGTTTATCTGAGGGTATTCCGGAGAAAATGGAATGAGCCCAGGAGAGAAGGACCCTACACAGTGGTGAGAGCTACTCCAACAGCAGTCCAAGTGGAGGGAAGCACAACCTGGTATCATCTAAACCACTGTACTAGAGTTCCCACAGGAAAGGCAGAAAGAAAGGAAAGCAGACAACCAGACAATGCAGGAGAGAGCAATGAGGAAGAATCAGAGACACATGATGAAGGGCAAACTGACGAGAGCTCTTTCCTCCTGTCAGACAAACTGGAGAGGACAGAGAATAAGTCTGACAACATGTCTGAAGACCATCCTATGCCTAATGCATCTCATAATGCAGACTCAAACTCAACCGATAGAAAGCAACCTGACTTCCCTTCAATTGACTTTACAACCTTTGAACAAAACTGACAATGTGATCAACTCAACAGAACCAACGATAATCAAAAATCGTAGAGACATTGATTATGATGTTCAAGGTGATGAAGACATAAGTCAAATTGATGCATTATGGGATACAGCCCAAAACAATGAATGGTATAAATGGGCAGCCTTTACAGCTAAAGAAACAGGAAAAGAAAATTGCTTGCTGTGCTCCAAATCTCCATTAAACAAAGTATTAGCCATACCAAATCCATATGACTACCGAAAATGTGCCCAATTTGGGAGAAACTTTTGTCATTTAACAGAATTTACCAGGCCATATTTTATTGCTGAATGCCTTGGATTTTTAGGAAATCCTAAATTAACAGATTATTTCTTTAGACCACTCTGGGGATCCTGGTGTCAGTATTCAGATATAGGTCAAAATATAAAAATTGAAAAACAAAAAGTAGAGATTCCAAAATGGTATAGCATAGATTATAAACAAGAATATGAGTGTTTCCATAAACCAAAAGGAACCCAAGATGTGGGTAAATTCAAAGGAAGATCTGCTATTATTTGGTATATAGATAAGAAAAATTCTTGGAAATCAGGAGTTCCTTCTAGAGCTCCAGAACTTTTAGCATTCGGAACAACTAAAGGAAGTAAGATAGCACCTGAAAAATGTGAAAATCAAACTATAGCCTTACCTCCAATAGAAATTTATGAAGATCAATCATTAATAATAGCAGATTTCTTTTGGATCTGTGGAGGGGAAATATTATTGTCTTCTTTACCAGTTGGATGGAAAGGTATATGTGTAAGAGTACGGTTACTTCAAGAAGTTAGCTTGGCACAATGGGGAACAGAACAGAGCACGAACAAGGAAGACAATAGAACTAAAAGAGGATACGAGCCAGACCCAGATGTATATTTAGACTCAATTGGACAGCCAAGAGGAATTCCTAATAAATTCAAGGCAAGAAGTGAAATAAAAGGAGGTTTTGAGTCAATCCTGGTTTGGATCACACCAAACAAAAATACAGAGTGGATTAATTATATCTATTATAATCAACAAAGATTCATTAATTATACTGATGAGGCCTTAACCTTATTAGGCGACCAAGTGCATGCAACAAGTAGAATGACATGGAAAAATAGACAGGCTCTTAATTGGCTCTTGGCAGACAAGGGAGGAGTTTGTGTTATGTTTGGAGATCAATGTTGTATATTCATCCCAAATAACACCGCCCCTGGAGGAGCTTTCAGTGAAGTTATGACAAAAATTAAAAAATTAAGAAATGAAATTACAACAAATGCCGGAAGAGACCAACACTTTTGGGATTGGATTGATGTGAAATTTGGAGCATGAGGAGCATGGTTTGTTAAACTAGGAATGTTTTTAGGAGTTGCCATATTAATAGGAGGATTATTATTTTGCTGTGTATTACCTTTATTAAGATCATTAATCATCAATGCTACTGTTAAGCAAATGGGAGTGATAAAAGTCCCAAATAATCAACAAAGGATCATTGAAAAGAGTCTGGAGGAATATTATGAAGGATGGCTAAACAAACTGAACTTAAATGAGCAAACTTTTGACGATAGTTCTATTGACTCTGAGGATGTTGAAGATGTCTAAGGGTGAACCATACCCTGGATATAAGTGCCAGTTGAACTTTGGCCCAGGGAGGCTCTCTACGATACATAAGGTATCTGAGCTGAAGATCAACTTTTATAATCTTGTGATATTCAATTATTGATGTAATGTATGTATTTTATGTCTTTTATACATAACTGTGATAACCACAGGCAAGTGCTGAACCAATTACACGCTCACGCTTTTAACATTGTGTACTATTAAAGAAGGAATTAGGGAGACTGGATCTTTTACTCGCTCCTAGTCAAAAAAGGAGAGAGATGTTTGGTCCAGTAATCCCTCAGAGTGGAATTTCATAATCTAGTCACTGGGGATAATACAATGTGACTTATTTAGTCACTAGCTAGTGTAACTAATATGACTGGATTATGGAGTAGCACTCTGGATAAGAATAATCAAATGTGAGACTTATTAAGTCTCAAAGGGGAGAATATGTGGAAGATTTTTATTAGTAAAGTTTCAATTAATCAAGTATATAATCAATGTGAATCTAGCCATTTTGTTTTAAAGTTATTATTCTATTAAACTCTTATAGGCCTAAAATCTAATAGAAGGTTGCCTACGCCCTGGAATGTACAGAGCTAATGAAAAGCATATGGTCAGACATACATTAAGGGCCTCCCCTCCCTTGTGATTTATGAAAAGTATAGTCTAAAGGAAAAGATTTACTATGTGGAACCGCCCCATATAGTGTATATAAGGAGAAACGAAATACCATTCGAGAGATCCCCTTGCAAGGGGGCTCGGCTTTGTTTTGCTTGAAATAAAGTCTTTTCTTCTGAGAGAAAAATCCCTGACTGAGTTTGATTCTTCTGAGAACCGGCAAAAGACACCACACAGTTTGGCAAGATTTGCACTGAATACTGAATGAAACAGCTTTCTCTAATAGAGAGAAAAAGCTTTTGAGCAGATTTGGGCTTGATTTCACTTCATTTGAACAGAAGCACTATTTCAACATTACTGGACTCAGAAAGCTGTAAACTGACAATCTTGATCATTGAAGTCCTAACATAAGTTTTTGTGCATATAACTTCTAACACATTAAAAACTGTCTTACAGCATTGTAGAAAACATTGTATTTCATAAGGCATAAGCATCTTTCAGTTTGGCAAGATTTGCACTGAATACTGAATGAAACAGCTTTCTGTAATATAGAGAAAAGCTTTTGAGCAGATTTGGGCTTGATTTCACTACATTTGAACAGAAGCACTATTTCAACATTACTGGACTCAGAAACATGTAAACTGACAATCTTGAGCATTGTAGTCCTAGCATAAGTTTTTGTGCATATAACTTCTAACACGTTAAAAACTGTCTTACAGCATTGCAGAAAACATTGTATTTCATAAGACATAAGCATCTTTCAGTTTGGCAAGATTTGCACTGAATATTGAATGAAACAGCTTTCTCTATTAGAGAGACAAGCTTTTGAGCAGATTTGGGCTAGATTTCACTTCATTTCAACAGAGGCACTATTTCAACATTACTGGACTCAAAAAGCTGTAAACTGACAATCTTGATCACTGAAGTCCTAACATAAGTTTTTGTGCATATAACTTCTAACACATTAAAAACTGTCTTACAGCATTGCAGAAAACATTGTATTTCATAAGGCATAAGCATCTTTCAGTTTGGCAAGATTTGCACTGAATACTGAATGAAACAGCTTTCTCTAATAGAGAGAAAAGCTTTTGAGCAGATTTGGGCTTGATTTCACTTCATTTGAACAGAGGCACTATTTCAACATTACTGGACTCAGAAAGCTGTAAACTGACAATCTTGATCATTGAAGTCCTAACATAAGTTTTTGTGCATATAACTTCTAACACATTAAAAACTGTCTTCCAGCATTGCAGCAAACATTGTATTTCATAAGGCATAAGCATCTTTCAGTTTGGCAAGATTTGCACTGAATATTGAATGAAACAGCTTTCTCTATTAGAGAGACAAGCTTTTGAGCAGATTTGGGCTAGATTTCACTTCATTTGAACAGAGGCACTATTTCAACATTACTGGACTCAGAAAGCTGTAAACTGACATTCTTGATCACTGAAGTCCAACATAAGTTTTTGTGCATATAACTTCTAACACATTAAAAACTGTCTTACAGCATTGCAGAAAACATTGTATTTCATAAGGCATAAGCATCTTTCAGTTTGGCAAGATTTGCACTGAATACTGAATGAAACAGCTTTCTCTAATAGAGAGAAAAGCTTTTGAGCAGATTTGGGCTTGATTTCACTTCATTTGAACAGAGGCACTATTTCAACATTACTAGACTCAGAAAGCTGTAAACTGACAATCTTGATCATTGAAGTCCTAACATAAGTTTTTGTGCATATAACTTCTAACACATTAAAAACTGTCTTACAGCATTGCAGAAAACATTGTATTTCATAAGGCATAAGCATCTTTCAGTTTGGCAAGATTTGCACTGAATACTGAATGAAACAGCTTTCTCTACTAGAGAGAAAAGCTTTTGAGCAGATTTGGGCTTGATTTCACTTCATTTGAACAGAGGCACTATTTCAACATTACTGGACTCAGAAAGCTGTAAACTGACAATCTTGATCATTGAAGTCCTAACATAAGTTTTTGTGCATATAACTTCTAACACATTAAAAACTGTCTTACAGCATTGCAGAAAACATTGTATTTCATAAGGCATAAGCATCTTTCAGTTTGGCAAGATTTGCACTGAATATTGAATGAAACAGCTTTCTCTAATAGAGAGACAAGCTTTTGAGCAGATTTGGGCTTGATTTCACTTCATTTGAACAGAGGCACTATTTCAACATTACTGGACTCAGAAAGCTGTAAACTGACAATCTTGATCACTGAAGTCCTAACATAAGTTTTTGTGCATATAACTTCTAACACATTAAAAACTGTCTTACAGCATTGCAGAAAACATTGTATTTCATAAGGCATAAGCATCTTTCAGTTTGGCAAGATTTGCACTGAATACTGAATGAAACACCTTTCTCTAATAGAGAGAAAAGCTTTTGAGCAGATTTGGGCTTGATTTCACTTCATTTGAACAGAGGCACTATTTCAACATTACTGGACTCAGAAAGCTGTAAACTGACAATCTTGATCATTGAAGTCCTAACATAAGTTTTTGTGCATATAACTTCTAACACATTAAAAACTGTCTTCCAGCATTGCAGCAAACATTGTGTTTCATAAGGCATAAGCATCTTTCAGTTTGGCAAGATTTGCACTGAATATTGAATGAAACAGCTTTCTCTATTAGAGAGACAAGCTTTTGAGCAGATTTGGGCTAGATTTCACTTCATTTGAACAGATGCACTATTTCAATATTACTGGACTCAGAAAGCTGTAAACTGACATTCTTGATCATTGAAGTCCTAACATAAGTTTTTGTGAATATAACTTCTAACACATTAAAAACTGTCTTACAGCATTGCAGAAAACATTGTATTTCATAAGGCATAAGCATCTTTCAGTTTGGCAAGATTTGCACTGAATATTGAATGAAACAGCTTTCTCTAATAGAGAGAAAAGCTTTTGAGCAGATTTGGGCTTGATTTCACTTCATTTGAACAGAGGCACTATTTCAACATTACAGGACTCAGAAAGCTGTAAACTGACAATCTTGATCATTGAAGTCCTAACATAAGTTTTTGTGCATATAACTTCTAACACATTAAAAACTGTCTTACAGCATTGCAGAAAACATTGTATTTCATAAGGCATAAGCATCTTTCAGTTTGGAAAGATTTGCACTGAATACTGAAGGAAACAGCTTTCTCTAATAGAGAGAAAAGCTTTTGAGCAGATTTGGGCTTGATTTCACTTCATTTGAACAGAGGCACTATTTCAACATTACTGGACTCAGAAAGCTGTAAACTGACAATCTTGATCATTGAAGTCCTAACATAAGTTTTTGTGCATATAACTTCTAACACATTAAAAACTGTCTTCCAGCATTGCAGCAAACATTGTATTTCATAAGGCATAAGCATCTTTCAGTTTGGCAAGATTTGCACTGAATATTGAATGAAACAGCTTTCTCTATTAGAGAGACAAGCTTTTGAGCAGATTTGGGCTAGATTTCACTTCATTTGAACAGATGCACTATTTCAACATTACTGGACTCAGAAAGCTGTAAACTGACATTCTTGATCATTGAAGTCCTAACATAAGTTTTTGTGCATATAACTTCTAACACATTAAAAACTGTCTTACAGCATTGCAGAAAACATTGTATTTCATAAGGCATAAGCATCTTTCAGTTTGGAAAGATTTGCACTGAATACTGAAGGAAACAGCTTTCTCTAATAGAGAGAAAAGCTTTTGAGCAGATTTGGGCTTGATTTCACTTCATTTGAACAGAGGCACTATTTCAACATTACTGGACTCAGAAAGCTGTAAACTGACAATCTTGATCATTGAAGTCCTAACATAAGTTTTTGTGCATATAACTTCTAACACATTAAAAACTGTCTTCCAGCATTGCAGCAAACATTGTATTTCATAAGGCATAAGCATCTTTCAGTTTGGCAAGATTTGCACTGAATATTGAATGAAACAGCTTTCTCTATTAGAGAGACAAGCTTTTGAGCAGATTTGGGCTAGATTTCACTTCATTTGAACAGATGCACTATTTCAACATTACTGGACTCAGAAAGCTGTAAACTGACATTCTTGATCATTGAAGTCCTAGCATAAGTTTTTGTGCATATAACTTCTAACACATTAAAAACTGTCTTACAGCATTGCAGAAAACATTGTATTTCATAAGGCATAAGCATCTTTCAGTTTGGCAAGATTTGCACTGAATATTGAATGAAACAGCTTTCTCTAATAGAGAGAAAAGCTTTTGAACAGATTTGGGCTTGATTTCACTTCATTTGAACAGAGGCACTATTTCAACATTACAGGACTCAGAAAGCTGTAAACTGACAATCTTGATCATTGAAGTCCTAACATAAGTTTTTGTGCATATAACTTCTAACACATTAAAAACTGTCTTACAGCATTGCAGAAAACATTGTATTTCATAAGGCATAAGCATCTTTCAGTTTGGCAAGATTTGCACTGAATACTGAATGAAACAGCTTTCTCTAATAGAGAGAAAAGCTTTTGAGCAGATTTGGGCTTGATTTCACTTCATTTGAACAGAGGCATTATTTCAACATTACAGGACTCAGAAAGCTGTAAACTGACAATCTTGATCATTGAAGTCCTAACATAAGTTTTTGTGCATATAACTTCTAACACATTAAAAACTGTCTTACAGCATTGCAGAAAACAGTGTATTTCATAAGGCATAAGCATCTTTCAGTTTGGCAAGATTTGCACTGAATATTGAATGAAACAGCTTTCTCTAATAGAGAGAAAAGCTTTTGAGCAGATTTGGGCTTGATTTCACTTCATTTGAACAGAGGCACTATTTCAACATTACTGGACTCAGAAAGCTGTAAACTGACAATCTTGATCATTGAAGTCCTAACATAAGTTTTTGTGCATATAACTTCTAACACATTAAAAACTGTCTTACAGCATTGCAGAAAACATTGTATTTCATAAGGCATAAGCATCTTTCAGTTTGGCAAGATTTGCACTGAATATTGAATGAAACAGCTTTCTCTAATAGAGAGAAAAGCTTTTGAACAGATTTGGGCTTGATTTCACTTCATTTGAACAGAGGCACTATTTCAACATTACAGGACTCAGAAAGCTGTAAACTGACAATCTTGATCATTGAAGTCCTAACATAAGTTTTTGTGCAAATAACTTCTAACACATTAAAAACTGTCTTACAGCATTGCAGAAAACAGTGTATTTCATAAGGCATAAGCATCTTTCAGTTTGGCAAGATTTGCACTGAATATTGAATGAAACAGCTTTCTCTAATAGAGAGAAAAGCTTTTGAACAGATTTGGGCTTGATTTCACTTCATTTGAACAGAGGCACTATTTCAACATTACAGGACTCAGAAAGCTGTAAACTGACAATCTTGATCATTGAAGTCCTAACATAAGTTTTTGTGCAAATAACTTCTAACACATTAAAAACTGTCTTACAGCATTGCAGAAAACAGTGTATTTCATAAGGCATAAGCATCTTTCAGTTTGGCAAGATTTGCACTGAATACTGAATGAAACAGCTTTCTCTAATAGAGAGAAAAGCTTTTGAGCAGATTTGGGCTTGATTTCACTTCATTTGAACAGAGGCACTATTTCAACATTACAGGACTCAGAAAGCTGTAAACTGACAATCTTGATCATTGAAGTCCTAACATAAGTTTTTGTGCATATAACTTCTAACACATTAAAAACTGTCTTACAGCATTGCAGAAAACATTGTATTTCATAAGGCATAAGCATCTTTCAGTTTGGCAAGATTTGCACTGAATACTGAATGAAACAGCTTTCTCTAATAGAGAGAAAAGCTTTTGAGCAGATTTGGGCTTAATTTCAATTCATATGAACAGATGCACTATTTCAACATTACTGGACTCAGAAAGCTGTAAACTGACAATCTTGATCATTGAAGTCCTAACATAAGTTTTTGTGCATATAACTTCTAACACATTAAAAACTGTCTTACAGCATTGCAGAAAACATTGTATTTCATAAGGCATAAGCATCTTTCAGTTTGGCAAGATTTGCACTGAATACTAAATGAAACAGCTTTCTCTACTAGAGAGAAAAGCTTTTGAGCACATTTGGGCTTGATTTCACTTCATTTGAACAGATGCACTATTTCAACATTACTGGACTCAGAAAGCTGTACACTGACAATCTTGATCATTGAAGTCCTAACATAAGTTTTTGTGCATATAACTTCTAACACATTAAAAACTGTCTTACAGCATTGCAGAAAACATTGTATTTCATAAGGCATAAGCATCTTTCAGTTTGGCAAGATTTGCACTGAATACTGAATGAACCAGCTTTCTCTACTAGAGAGAAAAGCTTTTGAGCAGATTTGGGCTTGATTTCACTTCATTTGAACAGATGCACTATTTCAACATTACTGGACTCAGAAAGCTGTAAACTGACAATCTTGATAATTGAAGTCCTAACATAAGTTTTTGTGCATATAACTTCTAACACATTAAAAACTGTCTTACAGCATTGCAGAAAACATTGTATTTCATAAGGCATAAGCATCTTTCAGTTTGGCAAGATTTGCACTGAATACTGAATGAAACAGCTTTCTCTACTAGAGAGAAAAGCTTTTGAGCAGATTTGGGCTTGATTTCACTTCATTTGAACAGAGGCACTATTTCAACATTACAGGACTCAGAAAGCTGTAAACTGACAATCTTGATCATTGAAGTCCTAACATAAGTTTTTGTGCATATAACTTCTAACACATTAAAAACTGTCTTACAGCATTGCAGAAAACATTGTATTTCATAAGGCATAAGCATCTTTCAGTTTGGCAAGATTTGCACTGAATATTGAATGAAACAGCTTTCTCTAATAGAGAGAAAAGCTTTTGAGCAGATTTGGGCTTGATTTCACTTCATTTGAACAGAGGCACTATTTCAACATTACAGGACTCAGAAAGCTGTAAACTGACAATCTTGATCATTGAAGTCCTAACATAAGTTTTTGTGCATATAACTTCTAACACATTAAAAACTGTCTTACAGCATTGCAGAAAACATTGTATTTCATAAGGCATAAGCATCTTTCAGTTTGGCAAGATTTGCACTGAATATTGAATGAAACAGCTTTCCCTAATAGAGAGAAAAGCTTTTGAGCAGATTTGGGCTTGATTTCATTTCATTTGAACAGAGGAACTATTTCAACATTACAGGACTCAGAAAGCTGTAAACTGACAATCTTGATCATTGAAGTCCTAACATAAGTTTTTGTGCATATAACTTCTAACACATTAAAAACTGTCTTACAGCATTGCAGAAAACATTGTATTTCATAAGGCATAAGCATCTTTCAGTTTGGCAAGATTTGCACTGAATATTGAATGAAACAGCTTTCCCTAATAGAGAGAAAAGCTTTTGAGCAGATTTGGGCTTGATTTCACTTCATTTGAACAGAGGCACTATTTCAACATTACTGGACTCAGAAAGCTGTAAACTGACAATCTTGATCATTGAAGTCCTAACATAAGTTTTTGTGCATATAACTTCTAACACATTAAACACTGTCTTACAGCATTGCAGAAAACATTGTATTTCATAAGGCATAAGCATCTTTCAGTTTGGCAAGATTTGCACTGAATATTGAATGAAACAGCTTTCTCTAATAGAGAGAAAAGCTTTTCAGCAGATTTGGGCTTGATTTCACTTCATTTGAACAGAGGCACTATTTCAACATTACTGGACTCAGAAAGCTGTAAACTGACATTCTTGATCATTGAAGTCCTAACATAAGTTTTTGTGCATATAACTTCTAACACATTAAAAACTGTCTTACAGCATTGCAGAAAACATTGTATTTCATAAGGCATAAGCATCTTTCAGTTTGGCAAGATTTGCACTGAATACTGAATGAAACAGCTTTCTCTACTAGTGAGAAAAGCTTTTGAACAGATTTGGGCTTGATTTCACTTCATTTGAACAGAGGCACTATTTCAACATTACTGGACTCAGAAAGCTGTAAACTGACAATCTTGATCATTGAAGTCCTAACATAAGTTTTTGTGCATATAACTTCTAACACATTAAAAACTGTCTTACAGCATTGCAGAAAACATTGTATTTCATAAGGCATAAGCATCTTTCAGTTTGGCAAGATTTGCACTGAATATTGAATGAAACAGCTTTCTCTAATAGAGAGACAAGCTTTTGAGCAGATTTGGGCTTGATTTCACTTCATTTGAACAGAGGCACTATTTCAACATTACTGGACTCAGAAAGCTGTAAACTGACAATCTTGATCATTGAAGTCCTAACATAAGTTTTTGTGCATATAACTTCTAACACATTAAAAACTGTCTTCCAGCATTGCAGCAAACATTGTGTTTCATAAGGCATAAGCATCTTTCAGTTTGGCAAGATTTGCACTGAATATTGAATGAAACAGCTTTCTCTATTAGAGAGACAAGCTTTTGAGCAGATTTGGGCTAGATTTCACTTCATTTGAACAGATGCACTATTTCAATATTACTGGACTCAGAAAGCTGTAAACTGACATTCTTGATCATTGAAGTCCTAACATAAGTTTTTGTGAATATAACTTCTAACACATTAAAAACTGTCTTACAGCATTGCAGAAAACATTGTATTTCATAAGGCATAAGCATCTTTCAGTTTGGCAAGATTTGCACTGAATATTGAATGAAACAGCTTTCTCTAATAGAGAGAAAAGCTTTTGAGCAGATTTGGGCTTGATTTCACTTCATTTGAACAGAGGCACTATTTCAACATTACAGGACTCAGAAAGCTGTAAACTGACAATCTTGATCATTGAAGTCCTAACATAAGTTTTTGTGCATATAACTTCTAACACATTAAAAACTGTCTTACAGCATTGCAGAAAACATTGTATTTCATAAGGCATAAGCATCTTTCAGTTTGGAAAGATTTGCACTGAATACTGAAGGAAACAGCTTTCTCTAATAGAGAGAAAAGCTTTTGAGCAGATTTGGGCTTGATTTCACTTCATTTGAACAGAGGCACTATTTCAACATTACTGGACTCAGAAAGCTGTAAACTGACAATCTTGATCATTGAAGTCCTAACATAAGTTTTTGTGCATATAACTTCTAACACATTAAAAACTGTCTTCCAGCATTGCAGCAAACATTGTATTTCATAAGGCATAAGCATCTTTCAGTTTGGCAAGATTTGCACTGAATATTGAATGAAACAGCTTTCTCTATTAGAGAGACAAGCTTTTGAGCAGATTTGGGCTAGATTTCACTTCATTTGAACAGATGCACTATTTCAACATTACTGGACTCAGAAAGCTGTAAACTGACATTCTTGATCATTGAAGTCCTAACATAAGTTTTTGTGCATATAACTTCTAACACATTAAAAACTGTCTTACAGCATTGCAGAAAACATTGTATTTCATAAGGCATAAGCATCTTTCAGTTTGGAAAGATTTGCACTGAATACTGAAGGAAACAGCTTTCTCTAATAGAGAGAAAAGCTTTTGAGCAGATTTGGGCTTGATTTCACTTCATTTGAACAGAGGCACTATTTCAACATTACTGGACTCAGAAAGCTGTAAACTGACAATCTTGATCATTGAAGTCCTAACATAAGTTTTTGTGCATATAACTTCTAACACATTAAAAACTGTCTTCCAGCATTGCAGCAAACATTGTATTTCATAAGGCATAAGCATCTTTCAGTTTGGCAAGATTTGCACTGAATATTGAATGAAACAGCTTTCTCTATTAGAGAGACAAGCTTTTGAGCAGATTTGGGCTAGATTTCACTTCATTTGAACAGATGCACTATTTCAACATTACTGGACTCAGAAAGCTGTAAACTGACATTCTTGATCATTGAAGTCCTAGCATAAGTTTTTGTGCATATAACTTCTAACACATTAAAAACTGTCTTACAGCATTGCAGAAAACATTGTATTTCATAAGGCATAAGCATCTTTCAGTTTGGCAAGATTTGCACTGAATATTGAATGAAACAGCTTTCTCTAATAGAGAGAAAAGCTTTTGAACAGATTTGGGCTTGATTTCACTTCATTTGAACAGAGGCACTATTTCAACATTACAGGACTCAGAAAGCTGTAAACTGACAATCTTGATCATTGAAGTCCTAACATAAGTTTTTGTGCATATAACTTCTAACACATTAAAAACTGTCTTACAGCATTGCAGAAAACATTGTATTTCATAAGGCATAAGCATCTTTCAGTTTGGCAAGATTTGCACTGAATACTGAATGAAACAGCTTTCTCTAATAGAGAGAAAAGCTTTTGAGCAGATTTGGGCTTGATTTCACTTCATTTGAACAGAGGCATTATTTCAACATTACAGGACTCAGAAAGCTGTAAACTGACAATCTTGATCATTGAAGTCCTAACATAAGTTTTTGTGCATATAACTTCTAACACATTAAAAACTGTCTTACAGCATTGCAGAAAACAGTGTATTTCATAAGGCATAAGCATCTTTCAGTTTGGCAAGATTTGCACTGAATATTGAATGAAACAGCTTTCTCTAATAGAGAGAAAAGCTTTTGAGCAGATTTGGGCTTGATTTCACTTCATTTGAAGAGAGGCACTATTTCAACATTACTGGACTCAGAAAGCTGTAAACTGACAATCTTGATCATTGAAGTCCTAACATAAGTTTTTGTGCATATAACTTCTAACACATTAAAAACTGTCTTACAGCATTGCAGAAAACATTGTATTTCATAAGGCATAAGCATCTTTCAGTTTGGCAAGATTTGCACTGAATATTGAATGAAACAGCTTTCTCTAATAGAGAGAAAAGCTTTTGAACAGATTTGGGCTTGATTTCACTTCATTTGAACAGAGGCACTATTTCAACATTACAGGACTCAGAAAGCTGTAAACTGACAATCTTGATCATTGAAGTCCTAACATAAGTTTTTGTGCAAATAACTTCTAACACATTAAAAACTGTCTTACAGCATTGCAGAAAACAGTGTATTTCATAAGGCATAAGCATCTTTCAGTTTGGCAAGATTTGCACTGAATATTGAATGAAACAGCTTTCTCTAATAGAGAGAAAAGCTTTTGAACAGATTTGGGCTTGATTTCACTTCATTTGAACAGAGGCACTATTTCAACATTACAGGACTCAGAAAGCTGTAAACTGACAATCTTGATCATTGAAGTCCTAACATAAGTTTTTGTGCAAATAACTTCTAACACATTAAAAACTGTCTTACAGCATTGCAGAAAACAGTGTATTTCATAAGGCATAAGCATCTTTCAGTTTGGCAAGATTTGCACTGAATACTGAATGAAACAGCTTTCTCTAATAGAGAGAAAAGCTTTTGAGCAGATTTGGGCTTGATTTCACTTCATTTGAACAGATGCACTATTTCAACATTACTGGACTCAGAAAGCTGTAAACTGACAATCTTGATCATTGAAGTCCTAACATAAGTTTTTGTGCATATAACTTCTAACACATTAAAAACTGTCTTACAGCATTGCAGAAAACATTGTATTTCATAAGGCATAAGCATCTTTCAGTTTGGCAAGATTTGCACTGAATACTAAATGAAACAGCTTTCTCTACTAGAGAGAAAAGCTTTTGAGCACATTTGGGCTTGATTTCACTTCATTTGAACAGATGCACTATTTCAACATTACTGGACTCAGAAAGCTGTACACTGACAATCTTGATCATTGAAGTCCTAACATAAGTTTTTGTGCATATAACTTCTAACACATTAAAAACTGTCTTACAGCATTGCAGAAAACATTGTATTTCATAAGGCATAAGCATCTTTCAGTTTGGCAAGATTTGCACTGAATACTGAATGAACCAGCTTTCTCTACTAGAGAGAAAAGCTTTTGAGCAGATTTGGGCTTGATTTCACTTCATTTGAACAGATGCACTATTTCAACATTACTGGACTCAGAAAGCTGTAAACTGACAATCTTGATCATTGAAGTCCTAACATAAGTTTTTGTGCATATAACTTCTAACACATTAAAAACTGTCTTACAGCATTGCAGAAAACATTGTATTTCATAAGGCATAAGCATCTTTCAGTTTGGCAAGATTTGCACTGAATACTGAATGAAACAGCTTTCTCTACTAGAGAGAAAAGCTTTTGAGCAGATTTGGGCTTGATTTCACTTCATTTGAACAGAGGCACTATTTCAACATTACAGGACTCAGAAAGCTGTAAACTGACAATCTTGATCATTGAAGTCCTAACATAAGTTTTTGTGCATATAACTTCTAACACATTAAAAACTGTCTTACAGCATTGCAGAAAACATTGTATTTCATAAGGCATAAGCATCTTTCAGTTTGGCAAGATTTGCACTGAATATTGAATGAAACAGCTTTCTCTAATAGAGAGAAAAGCTTTTGAGCAGATTTGGGCTTGATTTCACTTCATTTGAACAGAGGCACTATTTCAACATTACAGGACTCAGAAAGCTGTAAACTGACAATCTTGATCATTGAAGTCCTAACATAAGTTTTTGTGCATATAACTTCTAACACATTAAAAACTGTCTTACAGCATTGCAGAAAACATTGTATTTCATAAGGCATAAGCATCTTTCAGTTTGGCAAGATTTGCACTGAATATTGAATGAAACAGCTTTCCCTAATAGAGAGAAAAGCTTTTGAGCAGATTTGGGCTTGATTTCACTTCATTTGAACAGAGGAACTATTTCAACATTACAGGACTCAGAAAGCTGTAAACTGACAATCTTGATCATTGAAGTCCTAACATAAGTTTTTGTGCATATAACTTCTAACACATTAAAAACTGTCTTACAGCATTGCAGAAAACATTGTATTTCATAAGGCATAAGCATCTTTCAGTTTGGCAAGATTTGCACTGAATATTGAATGAAACAGCTTTCCCTAATAGAGAGAAAAGCTTTTGAGCAGATTTGGGCTTGATTTCACTTCATTTGAACAGAGGCACTATTTCAACATTACTGGACTCAGAAAGCTGTAAACTGACAATCTTGATCATTGAAGTCCTAACATAAGTTTTTGTGCATATAACTTCTAACACATTAAACACTGTCTTACAGCATTGCAGAAAACATTGTATTTCATAAGGCATAAGCATCTTTCAGTTTGGCAAGATTTGCACTGAATATTGAATGAAACAGCTTTCTCTAATAGAGAGAAAAGCTTTTCAGCAGATTTGGGCTTGATTTCACTTCATTTGAACAGAGGCACTATTTCAACATTACTGGACTCAGAAAGCTGTAAACTGACATTCTTGATCATTGAAGTCCTAACATAAGTTTTTGTGCATATAACTTCTAACACATTAAAAACTGTCTTACAGCATTGCAGAAAACATTGTATTTCATAAGGCATAAGCATCTTTCAGTTTGGCAAGATTTGCACTGAATACTGAATGAAACAGCTTTCTCTACTAGTGAGAAAAGCTTTTGAACAGATTTGGGCTTGATTTCACTTCATTTGAACAGAGGCACTATTTCAACATTACAGGACTCAGAAAGCTGTAAACTGACAATCTTGATCATCGAAGTCCTAACATAAGTTTTTGTGCATATAACTTCTAACACATTAAAAACTGTCTTACAGCATTGCAGAAAACATTGTATTTCATAAGGCATAAGCATCTTTCAGTTTGGCAAGATTTGCACTGAATATTGAATGAAACAGCTTTCTCTAATAGAGAAAAAAACTTTTGAGCAGATTTGGGCTTGATTTCACTTCATTTGAACAGAGGCACTATTTCAACATTACAGGACTCAGAAAGCTGTAAACTGACAATCTTGATCATTGAAGTCCTAACATAAGTTTTTGTGCATATAACTTCTAACACATTAAAAACTGTCTTACAGCATTGCAGAAAACATTGTATTTCATAAGGCATAAGCATCTTTCATTTTGGCAAGATTGCCCTGTATACTGAATGAAACAGCTTTCTCTAATAGAGAGAAAAGCTTTTGAGCAGATTTGGGCTTGATTTCACTTCATTTGAACAGAGGCACTATTTCAACATTACAGGACTCAGAAAGCTGTAAACTGACAATCTTGATCATTGAAGTCCTAACATAAGTTTTTGTGCATATAACTTCTAACACATTAAACACTGTCTTACAGCATTGCAGAAAACATTGTATTTCATAAGGCATAAGCATCTTTCAGTTTGGCAAGATTTGCACTGAATATTGAATGAAACAGCTTTCTCTAATAGAGAGAAAAGCTTTTGAGCAGATTTGGGCTTGATTTCACTTCATTTGAACAGAGGCACTATTTCAACATTACAGGACTCAGAAAGCTGTAAACTGACAATCTTGATCATTGAAGTCCTAACATAAGTTTTTGTGCATATAACTTCTAACACATTAAAAACTGTCTTACAGCATTGCAGAAAACATTGTATTTCATAAGGCATAAGCATCTTTCAGTTTGGCAAGATTTGCCCTGTATACTGAATGAAACAGCTTTCTCTAATAGAGAGAAAAGCTTTTGAGCAGATTTGGGCTTGATTTCACTTCATTTGAACAGAGGCACTATTTCAACATTACTGGACTCAGAAAGCTGTAAACTGACAATCTTGATCATTGAAGTCCTAACATAAGTTTTTGTGCATATAACTTCTAACACATTAAAAACTGTCTTACAGCATTGCAGAAAACATTGTATTTCATAAGGCATAAGCATCTTTCAGTTTGGCAAGATTTGCACTGAATATTGAATGAAACAGCTTTCTCTAATAGAGAGAAAAGCTTTTGAGCAGATTTGGGCTTGATTTCACTTCATTTGAACAGAGGCACTATTTCAACATTACTGGACTCAGAAAGCTGTAAACTGACAATCTTGATCATTGAAGTCCTAACATAAGTTTTTGTGCATATAACTTCTAACACATTAAAAACTGTCTTACAGCATTGCAGAAAACATTGTATTTCATAAGGCATAAGCATCTTTCAGTTTGGCAAGATTTGCCCTGTATACTGAATGAAACAGCTTTCTCTAATAGAGAGAAAAGCTTTTGAGCAGATTTGGGCTTGATTTCACTTCATTTGAACAGAGGCACTATTTCAACATTACTGGACTCAGAAAGCTGTAAACTGACAATCTTGATCATTGAAGTCCTAACATAAGTTTTTGTGCATATAACTTCTAACACATTAAAAACTGTCTTACAGCATTGCAGAAAACATTGTATTTCATAAGGCATAAGCATCTTTCAGTTTGGCAAGATTTGCACTGAATATTGAATGAAACAGCTTTCTCTAATAGAGAGAAAAGCTTTTGAGCAGATTTGGGCTTGATTTCACTTCATTTGAACAGAGGCACTATTTCAACATTACAGGACTCAGAAAGCTGTAAACTGACAATCTTGATCATTGAAGTCCTAACATAAGTTCCTTTTCGGGAACTCGAGCTGCGTCGTAAAACGCTTTGGGGAACGTCCCTGACGAGACCGACTCTGAATATCGTGTGCAATCTGTCTAATGGACGAGCGTGACGTCACGGAGCGGGGTGACGTAGCGACCAGGAAGCTATATAAGCACGTGCCGTGCAGCTGGCTTCAGCTTCGCTCTGTCAGCAAGCGCTCTGTGTGTGCATGTTAAACAGTCTGTCCCGTTGGTCCTATTTATTGTTGTCTGTCTCTTAGCCATAAAAAGATCGCTAATACAGCTCAATAATGCCTAAGTCAAAGCAAAAGACCAAGTATTTGAAGGGCGATTCCAAGCCGCGTTACAGATTGTGTGTTCCTCCCTGCCCTCGCTACATCACGAGTGGGGATACACACAATCTGTGCGTGGCTTGCCTGGGATCGAAGCACGCTGAGTCGGCTCTCGAGGGGGCCGACTGTCCGCATTGCGAGCGATTGCCAATGCGGGCGCTTCGATCCCGGAGGGCTCTCTTCGAGGAGGGAGCCTTCACCAGCGTTCCTCGCGGTGCTGGCCCCGCTTCTGCCGAGGCAGAGCGGCTGCTGCACTCGTGGGGTTCGCAGGTGGATCTGTCAGAGGGAATGGAGACGGGCCAGTCCTTATCTCCTTCCTCATCTGCCAGATCAGGCGCCCAAACCCTGGGTTCGGAAGCACGCTCGTCGGTTTCTTCCCCCCAGGGCGAGGGATCAGCTCTTCGCCTCTCTTCCTCCGAGGAGGTTGACGTGGAGACTGTTGCTGGGGATTCGCCACCCCTGTCGCCCCAGTATGAGGAGCTTTTGGAGGTGGTTACACGTGCAGTTGATAAATTAAACATCGAGTGGCCTGCAGAAAAACACACTGAGCCGCAGAAAAGCAAGCTAGATGAACGCTTTCTGCGGCCGAGGCAACCACCTCCACGCCGGAGTCTACCATTTTTTCCCGATCTCCATGATGAGTTATCGAGATCGTGGAAACACCCGTATTCGACCCGCCTCTTTGGCCCCGATTCACTATATTATGGCAACGTGATGGGGCTGGGAGAGCGGGGTTATAGGACGTTGCCACGGGTTGAACAGACGCTCGCGGGCTATCTGTCACCCGGCTCGGCATCGTCCCTAAAGGCTCCGGCATTGCCCACTAAGCCGCTGCGAGTTACATCATCGCTTGTGGGCAAAGGTTATGTGGCAGCAGGTCAGGCTGGGGCTTGCCTTCACACCATGGCAGTCCTTCAAGCTTATCAGGCCGACCTGCTGAGAGATATCGATGAGGGAGAGGGGATTAAGTCTGAAGATATCGATGAACTCAGAAAGACCGCTGATCTCTCCCTCCACGCCACTAAAGAGACCGCTCGCGCGATTGGGCGGTCTATGGCAGCCTTAGTGGCCGCGGAGAGGCATTTGTGGCTGACCCTGTCAGAGATAAAAGAACGAGACAGGGTCTGCCTTCTGGACGCCCCGCTCCAAGCCTCGGGCCTGTTTGGCGACACAGTCAACACTGTCGTCGACAGGTTCCAGGAGGCACACAAACAGGCGGCGGCGTTCCAGAATTTCCTCCCTCGTCGCTCTCGTGGTGCATCTGGGCGGGAGATCACCACGCCACATACCGGCTCCTCATACCGGGAAGCGCAAAAACAGAGTGTCGCCGCTCGTGTTCCCCCACGTCGGGACCGAGGACCCCAGCGACGCTCTGAGTCAGGGACTTCCAGAGTTAAAAAGCCCGATTTGAGAACAGTTATCGAGGCCCGGAAGTCCTCGACGAAAAGATCCTGATATCAGGGTCCAGAGGGTAGCCCCTACTGGGGTAGAGCGCGGTCCACCTCAGTATACGGTGCCCGCCTCACCTCAGTGCCCTCAGGAGGTCGGCCTGCCAACCCTGCCAGAGTTTCAGGGCGCAGCGGCCTCCAGCGAGTACTACTCCCAGCTATTTCCGCCCGTGAGCGCAGCGGAGCTGGGATGCTCGCCGCCCCTTCGGGGGCCTCTTACACCAGAGGTCAGTCTCGAGAGACTGATTCCCTTAGTAGATTATTTAGCAGCGTGGAAGCTACTGCCAAATGTATCTCATTGGGTCCTGCGTACAATAGAAAAAGGCTATTGCATTCAGTTCGGTCATCCACCACCGAAATTCAACGGGGTTACACCGACTGTGGTCGGCCCCCGGCAGGCTCTGGTTATGGAACAAGAAGTGAAAGCCCTATTAAGGAAGGAGGCCATCGAGGTGGTCCCTCCTCTAGACAGGGAATCCGGATTTTACAGCCGGTATTTCATAGTTCCAAAGAAGGATGGGGGGTTGCGTCCGATCTTAGACTTACGTCTCCTGAACCGCTCAGTTATGTCACTGAAGTTCAAAATGCTCACTGTCAAGCAGGTTGTAGCTCAAATCAGATCCGAGGACTGGTTTGTCACCATAGATCTCAAAGACGCATACTTCCACATATCCATCCTTCCACAACACAGGAAGTTTCTGAGGTTCGCTTTCGGGGGCAAAGCTTATCAATATCGAGTACTTCCCTTCGGCCTTGCACTCTCACCCCGCACGTTCACGAAGTGTGTAGATGCGGCTCTGGTATCCCTCCGTATGCAGGGCATCCGCATTCTAAATTATATCGACGATTGGTTGATCCTAGCTCAATCAGAGCAGATGGCGGTTCGACATCGAGATGTCGTTCTCGCACATATGGGGGAGCTGGGTTTGAGACTAAATGCCAAGAAGAGTGTACTTTCTCCAGTTCAGAGAACCACCTATCTAGGCGTAGTGTGGGATTCGACCACGATGCAGGCACGTATGTCTCCTGCTCGGATCGAGTCGATCCTCACATCAGTCGAGAGAGTCAAAGAAGGCCAGTCACTCACTGTCAAACAATTCCAGAGATTGTTAGGGCTGATGGCAGCTGCGTCCAACGTGATACCTTTTGGCCTGCTGCACATGAGACCCCTACAGTGGTGGCTCAAGTCCAAGGGCTTTTCCCCGAGGGGAAATCCACTTCGATTTATCAAGGTCACGCGGCGATGCCTTCGTGCCTTAGACATGTGGAAGAAACCTTGGTTCTTGAATCAGGGCCCGGTGCTGGGAGCTCTTCGTCGCCGTGTAACGCTAGCGACAGACGCGTCCCTCACCGGTTGGGGTGCGGTCATGAGTGGCCACCCTGCCCGCGGTCTGTGGAGTGGTCGCCACCTGACGTGGCACATCAATTGCCTAGAGATGTTAGCAGTCTATCGAGCATTAAAATATTTCCTCCCAGACCTGAGAGGTCACCATGTGTTGGTGCGCACCGACAACACATCAGTGGTCTCGTATATCAATCACCAGGGGGGTCTGCGCTCACGCCCCTTGTACAAGCTGGCATACCAGATCCTTCTCTGGTCCCAGGGCAAACTCCTCTCGATCAGAGCAGTGTATATTCCTGGGAGATTGAATGTGGGAGCAGACATACTGTTGAGGCAGGGGCCGAGGCCCGGGGAATGGATGCTTCACCCCGAGGTGGTGAAGCAGATATGGAGAGTGTATGGCAAAGCTCAGGTGGACCTCTTCGCGACTCGAGAGACATCGCAATGTCCCCTCTGGTTCTCTCTAGTTCATCCAGCTCCTCTGGGACTGGACCCTATGGTACAGACCTGGCCGAGGCTTCGTCTGTACGCTTTTCCCCCTATCGCTCTGCTCCCGGGAGTTCTGGCGAGAGTACGCCAGGACGGGGTCCGTCTTCTATTAGTAGCCCCGTTCTGGCCGGGCCAAGTATGGTTCTCAGATCTAGTCTCGCTCCTCGACGGCTCTCCGTGGGAGATACCGATCAGGACAGACCTACTCTCACAGGCGCAGGGCACGATAATTCACCCTCGCCCGGAGTCGTTCAAGCTGTGGGTGTGGCCCCTGAGGGGGCACATCTGTTAGCAGCTGGTCTCTCAACTGAGGTTGTTGAGACCCTACTCCAATCCAGAGCTCCCTCTACGAGGAAACTGTACGCCCTGAAGTGGTCATTCTTTACTTCATGGTGCAGAGATCGCCTCCTTGACCCTGTTAACTGCCCAGTTGATACAGTTCTGGAGTTCTTACAAGCTAGGCTCTCTGCAGGGTTATCCCACTCCACCTTAAAGGTGTACGTGGCGGCCATAGCTGCTTTCCATGTCCCTTTCAATGATCAGTCAGTGGGTAGACACCCCCTAGTTACACGTTTCCTCCGAGGTGCACTGAGGCTGAGACCTCCAGTACGGTCCCGTATTCCCCCATGGGATTTGGTTGTGGTTCTAGAGGCTCTTTGTAAAGCTCCATTCGAGCCAATACAAGATATCTTAGATAGACATCTGACACTTAAAACTGCCCTGTTACTGGCAATCACCTCACTAAAAAGAGTTGGAGATCTCCAGGCCCTCTCGGTGGCCCCTACCTATCTAGACTTTGCCCCTGGTATGGCCAAAGCATTCTTATACCCTCGAGCGGGTTATGTTCCAAAGGTTCCCTCTGTAACACCACAACCTATCGTACTGCAGGCCTTTTGTCCTTCTCCCTTTCGGGAGCCAGACCAAGAGAAGCTAAATTGTATGTGTCCAGTGCGAGCACTGAACGCATACGTCCACAGAGCTGCCCTGTGGAGAAAGTCCGACCAATTGCTTGTATGCTACGGTCCTACTAATAAGGGTTCTCCTGCCACCAAGCAAACCCTTAGTCGTTGGATAGTCGAGGCTATCAACGTCTCCTATGAGTCCTCTGGTATTCCCCCCCCTTTGGGGGCCAAGGCTCACTCTACTCGGAGTATGGCGGCCTCCAAGGCCTTCTCAGCAGGTGTGTCCCTCTTGGACATCTGCAACGCTGCGGGGTGGTCCACGCCCTCTACATTTGTCAGATTCTACGATCTTGATATGCGAGCCACTCCGGGCTCTTCTGTTCTCTCGTCCTAAGCTGTGCTCTTCGGATACACACTAGGCAGGGCTTTGGTAGTCTGGCAGCGTTGGCATATCGTTCCCCAAAGCGTTTTACGACGCAGCTCGAGTTCCCGAAAAGGAACGTCCCAAGGTTACGTATGTAACCCTAGTTCCTTGAGGGAACGAGACGCTGCGTCGCAGAGCCATACTCCCGGCACCCCTGCCGGCGCTTGCTTCCCTACTCGAAGCTGAAGCCAGCTGCACGGCACGTGCTTATATAGCTTCCTGGTCGCTACGTCACCCCGCTCCGTGACGTCACGCTCGTCCATTGGACAGATTGCACACGATATTCAGAGTCGGTCTCGTCAGGGACGTTCCCCAAAGCGTTTTACGACGCAGCGTCTCGTTCCCTCAAGGAACTAGGGTTACATACGTAACCTTGGGACGTTTTTGTGCATATAACTTCTAACACATTAAAAACTGTCTTACAGCATTGCAGAAAACATTGTATTTCATAAGGCATAAGCATCTTTCAGTTTGGCAAGATTTGCACTGAATATTGAATGAAACAGCTTTCTCTAATAGAGAGAAAAGCTTTTGAGCAGATTTGGGCTTGATTTCACTTCATTTGAACAGATGCACTATTTCAACATTACTGGACTCAGAAAGCTGTAAACTGACAATCTTGATCATTGAAGTCCTAACATAAGTTTTTGTGCATATAACTTCTAACACATTAAAAACTGTCTTACAGCATTGCAGAAAACATTGTATTTCATAAGGCATAAGCATCTTTCAGTTTGGCAAGATTTGCACTGAATACTGAATGAAACAGCTTTCTCTACTAGAGAGAAAAGCTTTTGAGCAGATTTGGGCTTGATTTCACTTCATTTGAACAGATGCACTATTTCAACATTACTGGACTCAGAAAGCTGTAAACTGACAATCTTGATCATTGAAGTCCTAACATAAGTTTTTGTGCATATAACTTCTAACACATTAAAAACTGTCTTACAGCATTGCAGAAAACATTGTATTTCATAAGGCATAAGCATCTTTCAGTTTGGCAAGATTTGCACTGAATACTGAATGAAACAGCTTTCTCTACTAGAGAGAAAAGCTTTTGAGCAGATTTGGGCTTGATTTCACTTCATTTGAACAGAGGCACTATTTCAACATTACAGGACTCAGAAAGCTGTAAACTGACAATCTTGATCATTGAAGTCCTAACATAAGTTATTGTGCATATAACTTCTAACACATTAAAAACTGTCTTACAGCATTGCAGAAAACATTGTATTTCATAAGGCATAAGCATCTTTCAGTTTGGCAAGATTTGCCCTGTATACTGAATGAAACAGCTTTCTCTACTAGAGAGAAAAGCTTTTGAGCAGATTTGGGCTTGATTTCACTTCATTTGAACAGATGCACTATTTCAACATTACTTGACTCAGAAAGCTGTAAACTGACAATCTTGATCATTGAAGTCCTAACATAAGTTTTTGTGCATATAACTTCTAACACATTAAAAACTGTCTTACAGCATTGCAGAAAACATTGTATTTCATAAGGCATAAGCATCTTTCAGTTTGGCAAGATTTGCACTGAATACTGAATGAAACAGCTTTCTCTACTAGAGAGAAAAGCTTTTGAGCAGATTTGGGCTTGATTTCACTTCATTTGAACAGATGCACTATTTCAACATTACTGGACTCAGAAAGCTGTAAACTGACATTCTTGATCATTGAAGTCCTAACATAAGTTTTTGTGCATATAACTTCTAACACATTAAAAACTGTCTTACAGCATTGCAGAAAACATTGTATTTCATAAGGCATAAGCATCTTTCAGTTTGGCAAGATTTGCACTGAATACTGAATGAAACAGCTTTCTGTACTAGAGAGAAAAGCTTTTGAGCAGATTTGGGCTTGATTTCACTTCATTTGAACAGATGCACTATTTCAACATTACTGGACTCAGAAAGCTGTAAACTGACATTCTTGATCATTGAAGTCTTAACATAAGTTTTTGTGCATATAACTTCTAACACATTAAAAACTGTCTTACAGCATTGCAGAAAACATTGTATTTCATAAGGCATAAGCATCTTTCAGTTTGGCAAGATTTGCACTGAATATTGAATGAAACAGCTTTCCCTAATAGAGAGAAAAGCTTTTGAGCAGATTTGGGCTTGATTTCACTTCATTTGAACAGAGGCACTATTTCAACATTACAGGACTCAGAAAGCTGTAAACTGACAATCTTGATCATTGAAGTCCTAACATAAGTTTTTGTGCATATAACTTCTAACACATTAAAAACTGTCTTACAGCATTGCAGAAAACAGTGTATTTCATAAGGCATAAGCATCTTTCAGTTTGGCAAGATTTGCACTGAATACTGAATGAAACAGCTTTCTCTAATAGAGAGAAAAGCTTTTGAGCAGATTTGGGCTTGATTTCACTTCATTTGAACAGAGGCACTATTTCAACATTACAGGACTCAGAAAGCTGTAAAACTGACAATCTTGATCATTGAAGTCCTAACATAAGTTTTTGTGCATATAACTTCTAACACATTAAAAACTGTCTTACAGCATTGCAGAAAACATTGTATTTCATAAGGCATAAGCATCTTTCAGTTTGGCAAGATTTGCACTGAATACTGAATGAAACAGCTTTCTCTAATAGAGAGAAAAGCTTTTGAGCAGATTTGGGCTTGATTTCACTTCATTTGAACAGATGCACTATTTCAACATTACTGGACTCAGAAAGCTGTAAACTGACAATCTTGATCATTGAAGTCCTAACATAAGTTTTTGTGCATATAACTTCTAACACATTAAAAACTGTCTTACAGCATTGCAGAAAACATTGTATTTCATAAGGCATAAGCATCTTTCAGTTTGGCAAGATTTGCACTGAATACTAAATGAAACAGCTTTCTCTACTAGAGAGAAAAGCTTTTGAGCACATTTGGGCTTGATTTCACTTCATTTGAACAGATGCACTATTTCAACATTACTGGACTCAGAAAGCTGTACACTGACAATCTTGATCATTGAAGTCCTAACATAAGTTTTTGTGCATATAACTTCTAACACATTAAAAACTGTCTTACAGCATTGCAGAAAACATTGTATTTCATAAGGCATAAGCATCTTTCAGTTTGGCAAGATTTGCACTGAATACTGAATGAACCAGCTTTCTCTACTAGAGAGAAAAGCTTTTGAGCAGATTTGGGCTTGATTTCACTTCATTTGAACAGATGCACTATTTCAACATTACTGGACTCAGAAAGCTGTAAACTGACAATCTTGATCATTGAAGTCCTAACATAAGTTTTTGTGCATATAACTTCTAACACATTAAAAACTGTCTTACAGCATTGCAGAAAACATTGTATTTCATAAGGCATAAGCATCTTTCAGTTTGGCAAGATTTGCACTGAATACTGAATGAAACAGCTTTCTCTACTAGAGAGAAAAGCTTTTGAGCAGATTTGGGCTTGATTTCACTTCATTTGAACAGAGGCACTATTTCAACATTACAGGACTCAGAAAGCTGTAAACTGACAATCTTGATCATTGAAGTCCTAACATAAGTTTTTGTGCATATAACTTCTAACACATTAAAAACTGTCTTACAGCATTGCAGAAAACATTGTATTTCATAAGGCATAAGCATCTTTCAGTTTGGCAAGATTTGCACTGAATATTGAATGAAACAGCTTTCTCTAATAGAGAGAAAAGCTTTTGAGCAGATTTGGGCTTGATTTCACTTCATTTGAACAGAGGCACTATTTCAACATTACAGGACTCAGAAAGCTGTAAACTGACAATCTTGATCATTGAAGTCCTAACATAAGTTTTTGTGCATATAACTTCTAACACATTAAAAACTGTCTTACAGCATTGCAGAAAACATTGTATTTCATAAGGCATAAGCATCTTTCAGTTTGGCAAGATTTGCACTGAATATTGAATGAAATAGCTTTCCCTAATAGAGAGAAAAGCTTTTGAGCAGATTTGGGCTTGATTTCACTTCATTTGAACAGAGGAACTATTTCAACATTACAGGACTCAGAAAGCTGTAAACTGACAATCTTGATCATTGAAGTCCTAACATAAGTTTTTGTGCATATAACTTCTAACACATTAAAAACTGTCTTACAGCATTGCAGAAAACATTGTATTTCATAAGGCATAAGCATCTTTCAGTTTGGCAAGATTTGCACTGAATATTGAATGAAACAGCTTTCCCTAATAGAGAGAAAAGCTTTTGAGCAGATTTGGGCTTGATTTCACTTCATTTGAACAGAGGCACTATTTCAACATTACTGGACTCAGAAAGCTGTAAACTGACAATCTTGATCATTGAAGTCCTAACATAAGTTTTTGTGCATATAACTTCTAACACATTAAACACTGTCTTACAGCATTGCAGAAAACATTGTATTTCATAAGGCATAAGCATCTTTCAGTTTGGCAAGATTTGCACTGTATACTGAATGAAACAGCTTTCTCTAATAGAGAGAAAAGCTTTTGAGCAGATTTGGGCTTGATTTCACTTCATTTGAACAGAGGCACTATTTCAACATTACAGGACTCAGAAAGCTGTAAACTGACAATCTTGATCATTGAAGTCCTAACATAAGTTTTTGTGCATATAACTTCTAACACATTAAACACTGTCTTACAGCATTGCAGAAAACATTGTATTTCATAAGGCATAAGCATCTTTCAGTTTGGCAAGATTTGCACTGAATATTGAATGAAACAGCTTTCTCTAATAGAGAGAAAAGCTTTTGAGCAGATTTGGGCTTGATTTCACTTCATTTGAACAGAGGCACTATTTCAACATTACAGGACTCAGAAAGCTGTAAACTGACAATCTTGATCATTGAAGTCCTAACATAAGTTTTTGTGCATATAACTTCTAACACATTAAAAACTGTCTTACAGCATTGCAGAAAACATTGTATTTCATAAGGCATAAGCATCTTTCAGTTTGGCAAGATTTGCCCTGTATACTGAATGAAACAGCTTTCTCTAATAGAGAGAAAAGCTTTTGAGCAGATTTGGGCTTGATTTCACTTCATTTGAACAGAGGCACTATTTCAACATTACTGGACTCAGAAAGCTGTAAACTGACAATCTTGATCATTGAAGTCCTAACATAAGTTTTTGTGCATATAACTTCTAACACATTAAAAACTGTCTTACAGCATTGCAGAAAACATTGTATTTCATAAGGCATAAGCATCTTTCAGTTTGGCAAGATTTGCACTGAATATTGAATGAAACAGCTTTCTCTAATAGAGAGAAAAGCTTTTGAGCAGATTTGGGCTTGATTTCACTTCATTTGAACAGAGGCACTATTTCAACATTACTGGACTCAGAAAGCTGTAAACTGACAATCTTGATCATTGAAGTCCTAACATAAGTTTTTGTGCATATAACTTCTAACACATTAAAAACTGTCTTACAGCATTGCAGAAAACATTGTATTTCATAAGGCATAAGCATCTTTCAGTTTGGCAAGATTTGCACTGAATATTGAATGAAACAGCTTTCCCTAATAGAGAGAAAAGCTTTTGAGCAGATTTGGGCTTGATTTCACTTCATTTGAACAGAGGCACTATTTCAACATTACAGGACTCAGAAAGCTGTAAACTGACAATCTTGATCATTGAAGTCCTAACATAAGTTTTTGTGCATATAACTTCTAACACATTAAAAACTGTCTTACAGCATTGCAGAAAACATTGTATTTCATAAGGCATAAGCATCTTTCAGTTTGGCAAGATTTGCACTGAATATTGAATGAAACAGCTTTCCCTAATAGAGAGAAAAGCTTTTGAGCAGATTTGGGCTTGATTTCACTTCATTTGAACAGAGGCACTATTTCAACATTACTGGACTCAGAAAGCTGTAAACTGACATTCTTGATCATTGAAGTCCTAACATAAGTTTTTGTGCATATAACTTCTAACACATTAAAAACTGTCTTACAGCATTGCAGAAAACATTGTATTTCATAAGGCATAAGCATCTTTCAGTTTGGCAAGATTTGCACTGAATACTGAATGAAACAGCTTTCTCTACTAGTGAGAAAAGCTTTTGAACAGATTTGGGCTTGATTTCACTTCATTTGAACAGAGGCACTATTTCAACATTACAGGACTCAGAAAGCTGTAAACTGACAATCTTGATCATTGAAGTCCTAACATAAGTTTTTGTGCATATAACTTCTAACACATTAAAAACTGTCTTACAGCATTGCAGAAAACATTGTATTTCATAAGGCATAAGCATCTTTCAGTTTGGCAAGATTTGCACTGAATATTGAATGAAACAGCTTTCTCTAATAGAGAGAAAAGCTTTTGAGCAGATTTGGGCTTGATTTCACTTCATTTGAACAGAGGCACTATTTCAACATTACAGGACTCAGAAAGCTGTAAACTGACAATCTTGATCATTGAAGTCCTAACATAAGTTTTTGTGCATATAACTTCTAACACATTAAAAACTGTCTTACAGCATTGCAGAAAACATTGTATTTCATAAGGCATAAGCATCTTTCAGTTTGGCAAGATTTGCCCTGTATACTGAATGAAACAGCTTTCTCTAATAGAGAGAAAAGCTTTTGAGCAGATTTGGGCTTGATTTCACTTCATTTGAACAGAGGCACTATTTCAACATTACTGGACTCAGAAAGCTGTAAACTGACAATCTTGATCATTGAAGTCCTAACATAAGTTTTTGTGCATATAACTTCTAACACATTAAAAACTGTCTTACAGCATTGCAGAAAACATTGTATTTCATAAGGCATAAGCATCTTTCAGTTTGGCAAGATTTGCACTGAATATTGAATGAAACAGCTTTCTCTAATAGAGAGAAAAGCTTTTGAGCAGATTTGGGCTTGATTTCACTTCATTTGAACAGAGGCACTATTTCAACATTACAGGACTCAGAAAGCTGTAAACTGACAATCTTGATCATTGAAGTCCTAACATAAGTTTTTGTGCATATAACTTCTAACACATTAAAAACTGTCTTACAGCATTGCAGAAAACATTGTATTTCATAAGGCATAAGCATCTTTCAGTTTGGCAAGATTTGCACTGAATATTGAATGAAACAGCTTTCCCTAATAGAGAGAAAAGCTTTTGAGCAGATTTGGGCTTGATTTCACTTCATTTGAACAGAGGCACTATTTCAACATTACAGGACTCAGAAAGCTGTAAACTGACAATCTTGATCATTGAAGTCCTAACATAAGTTTTTGTGCATATAACTTCTAACACATTAAAAACTGTCTTACAGCATTGCAGAAAACATTGTATTTCATAAGGCATAAGCATCTTTCAGTTTGGCAAGATTTGCACTGAATATTGAATGAAACAGCTTTCTCTAATAGAGAGAAAAGCTTTTGAGCAGATTTGGGCTTGATTTCACTTCATTTGAACAGAGGCACTATTTCAACATTACAGGACTCAGAAAGCTGTAAACTGACAATCTTGATCATTGAAGTCCTAACATAAGTTTTTGTGCATATAACTTCTAACACATTAAAAACTGTCTTACAGCATTGCAGAAAACATTGTATTTCATAAGGCATAAGCATCTTTCAGTTTGGCAAGATTTGCCCTGTATACTGAATGAAACAGCTTTCTCTAATAGAGAGAAAAGCTTTTGAGCAGATTTGGGCTTGATTTCACTTCATTTGAACAGAGGCACTATTTCAACATTACTGGACTCAGAAAGCTGTAAACTGACAATCTTGATCATTGAAGTCCTAACATAAGTTTTTGTGCATATAACTTCTAACACATTAAACACTGTCTTACAGCATTGCAGAAAACATTGTATTTCATAAGGCATAAGCATCTTTCAGTTTGGCAAGATTTGCACTGAATATTGAATGAAACAGCTTTCTCTAATAGAGAGAAAAGCTTTAGAGCAGATTTGGGCTTGATTTCACTTCATTTGAACAGAGGCACTATTTCAACATTACAGGACTCAGAAAGCTGTAAACTGACAATCTTGATCATTGAAGTCCTAACATAAGTTTTTGTGCATATAACTTCTAACACATTAAAAACTGTCTTACAGCATTGCAGAAAACATTGTATTTCATAAGGCATAAGCATCTTTCAGTTTGGCAAGATTTGCACTGAATATTGAATGAAACAGCTTTCTCTAATAGAGAGAAAAGCTTTTGAGCAGATTTGGGCTTGATTTCACTTCATTTGAACAGAGGCACTATTTCAACATTACAGGACTCAGAAAGCTGTAAACTGACAATCTTGATCATTGAAGTCCTAACATAAGTTTTTGTGCATATAACTTCTACACATTAAAAACTGTCTTACAGCATTGCAGAAAACATTGTATTTCATAAGGCATAAGCATCTTTCAGTTTGGCAAGATTTGCACTGAATATTGAATGAAACAGCTTTCTCTAATAGAGAGAAAAGCTTTTGAGCAGATTTGGGCTTGATTTCACTTCATTTGAACAGAGGCACTATTTCAACATTACAGGACTCAGAAAGCTGTAAACTGACAATCTTGATCATTGAAGTCCTAACATAAGTTTTTGTGCATATAACTTCTAACACATTAAAAACTGTCTTACAGCATTGCAGAAAACATTGTATTTCATAAGGCATAAGCATCTTTCAGTTTGGCAAGATTTGCCCTGTATACTGAATGAAACAGCTTTCTCTAATAGAGAGAAAAACTTTTGAGCAGATTTGGGCTTGATTTCACTTCATTTTAACAGAGGCACTATTTCAACATTACTGGACTCAGAAAGCTGTAAACTGACAATCTTGATCATTGAAGTCCTAACATAAGTTTTTGTGCATATAACTTCTAACACATTAAAAACTGTCTTACAGCATTGCAGAAAACATTGTATTTCATAAGGCATAAGCATCTTTCAGTTTGGCAAGATTTGCACTGAATACTGAATGAAACAGCTTTCTCTACTAGTGAGAAAAGCTTTTGAACAGATTTGGGCTTGATTTCACTTCATTTGAACAGAGGCACTATTTCAACATTACAGGACTCAGAAAGCTGTAAACTGACAATCTTGATCATTGAAGTCCTAACATAAGTTCCTTTTCGGGAACTCGAGCTGCGTCGTAAAACGCTTTGGGGAACGTCCCTGACGAGACCGACTCTGAATATCGTGTGCAATCTGTCCAATGGACGAGCGTGACGTCACGGAGCGGGGTGACGTAGCGACCAGGAAGCTATATAAGCACGTGCCGTGCAGCTGGCTTCAGCTTCGCTCTGTCAGCAAGCGCTCTGTGTGTGCATGTTAAACAGTCTGTCCCGTTGGTCCTATTTATTGTTGTCTGTCTCTTAGCCATAAAAAGATCGCTAATACAGCTCAATAATGCCTAAGTCAAAGCAAAAGACCAAGTATTTGAAGGGCGATTCCAAGCCGCGTTACAGATTGTGTGTTCCTCCCTGCCCTCGCTACATCACGAGTGGGGATACACACAATCTGTGCGTGGCTTGCCTGGGATCGAAGCACGCTGAGTCGGCTCTCGAGGGGGCCGACTGTCCGCATTGCGAGCGATTGCCAATGCGGGCGCTTCGATCCCGGAGGGCTCTCTTCGAGGAGGGAGCCTTCACCAGCGTTCCTCGCGGTGCTGGCCCCGCTTCTGCCGAGGCAGAGCGGCTGCTGCACTCGTGGGGTTCGCAGGTGGATCTGTCAGAGGGAATGGAGACGGGCCAGTCCTTATCTCCTTCCTCATCTGCCAGATCAGGCGCCCAAACCCTGGGTTCGGAAGCACGCTCGTCGGTTTCTTCCCCCCAGGGCGAGGGATCAGCTCTTCGCCTCTCTTCCTCCGAGGAGGTTGACGTGGAGACTGTTGCTGGGGATTCGCCACCCCTGTCGCCCCAGTATGAGGAGCTTTTGGAGGTGGTTACACGTGCAGTTGATAAATTAAACATCGAGTGGCCTGCAGAAAAACACACTGAGCCGCAGAAAAGCAAGCTAGATGAACGCTTTCTGCGGCCGAGGCAACCACCTCCACGCCGGAGTCTACCATTTTTTCCCGATCTCCATGATGAGTTATCGAGATCGTGGAAACACCCGTATTCGACCCGCCTCTTTGGCCCCGATTCACTATATTATGGCAACGTGATGGGGCTGGGAGAGCGGGGTTATAGGACGTTGCCACGGGTTGAACAGACGCTCGCGGGCTATCTGTCACCCGGCTCGGCATCGTCCCTAAAGGCTCCGGCATTGCCCACTAAGCCGCTGCGAGTTACATCATCGCTTGTGGGCAAAGGTTATGTGGCAGCAGGTCAGGCTGGGGCTTGCCTTCACACCATGGCAGTCCTTCAAGCTTATCAGGCCGACCTGCTGAGAGATATCGATGAGGGAGAGGGGATTAAGTCTGAAGATATCGATGAACTCAGAAAGACCGCTGATCTCTCCCTCCACGCCACTAAAGAGACCGCTCGCGCGATTGGGCGGTCTATGGCAGCCTTAGTGGCCGCGGAGAGGCATTTGTGGCTGACCCTGTCAGAGATAAAAGAACGAGACAGGGTCTGCCTTCTGGACGCCCCGCTCCAAGCCTCGGGCCTGTTTGGCGACACAGTCAACACTGTCGTCGACAGGTTCCAGGAGGCACACAAACAGGCGGCGGCGTTCCAGAATTTCCTCCCTCGTCGCTCTCGTGGTGCATCTGGGCGGGAGATCACCACGCCACATACCGGCTCCTCATACCGGGAAGCGCAAAAACAGAGTGTCGCCGCTCGTGTTCCCCCACGTCGGGACCGAGGACCCCAGCGACGCTCTGAGTCAGGGACTTCCAGAGTTAAAAAGCCCGATTTGAGAACAGTTATCGAGGCCCGGAAGTCCTCGACGAAAAGATCCTGACATCAGGGTCCAGAGGGTAGCCCCTACTGGGGTAGAGCGCGGTCCACCTCAGTATACGGTGCCCGCCTCACCTCAGTGCCCTCAGGAGGTCGGCCTGCCAACCCTGCCAGAGTTTCAGGGCGCAGCGGCCTCCAGCGAGTACTACTCCCAGCTATTTCCGCCCGTGAGCGCAGCGGAGCTGGGATGCTCGCCGCCCCTTCGGGGGCCTCTTACACCAGAGGTCAGTCTCGAGAGACTGATTCCCTTAGTAGATTATTTAGCAGCGTGGAAGCTACTGCCAAATGTATCTCATTGGGTCCTGCGTACAATAGAAAAAGGCTATTGCATTCAGTTCGGTCATCCACCACCGAAATTCAACGGGGTTACACCGACTGTGGTCGGCCCCCGGCAGGCTCTGGTTATGGAACAAGAAGTGAAAGCCCTATTAAGGAAGGAGGCCATCGAGGTGGTCCCTCCTCTAGACAGGGAATCCGGATTTTACAGCCGGTATTTCATAGTTCCAAAGAAGGATGGGGGGTTGCGTCCGATCTTAGACTTACGTCTCCTGAACCGCTCAGTTATGTCACTGAAGTTCAAAATGCTCACTGTCAAGCAGGTTGTAGCTCAAATCAGATCCGAGGACTGGTTTGTCACCATAGATCTCAAAGACGCATACTTCCACATATCCATCCTTCCACAACACAGGAAGTTTCTGAGGTTCGCTTTCGGGGGCAAAGCTTATCAATATCGAGTACTTCCCTTCGGCCTTGCACTCTCACCCCGCACGTTCACGAAGTGTGTAGATGCGGCTCTGGTATCCCTCCGTATGCAGGGCATCCGCATTCTAAATTATATCGACGATTGGTTGATCCTAGCTCAATCAGAGCAGATGGCGGTTCGACATCGAGATGTCGTTCTCGCACATATGGGGGAGCTGGGTTTGAGACTAAATGCCAAGAAGAGTGTACTTTCTCCAGTTCAGAGAACCACCTATCTAGGCGTAGTGTGGGATTCGACCACGATGCAGGCACGTATGTCTCCTGCTCGGATCGAGTCGATCCTCACATCAGTCGAGAGAGTCAAAGAAGGCCAGTCACTCACTGTCAAACAATTCCAGAGATTGTTAGGGCTGATGGCAGCTGCGTCCAACGTGATACCTTTTGGCCTGCTGCACATGAGACCCCTACAGTGGTGGCTCAAGTCCAAGGGCTTTTCCCCGAGGGGAAATCCACTTCGATTTATCAAGGTCACGCGGCGATGCCTTCGTGCCTTAGACATGTGGAAGAAACCTTGGTTCTTGAATCAGGGCCCGGTGCTGGGAGCTCTTCGTCGCCGTGTAACGCTAGCGACAGACGCGTCCCTCACCGGTTGGGGTGCGGTCATGAGTGGCCACCCTGCCCGCGGTCTGTGGAGTGGTCGCCACCTGACGTGGCACATCAATTGCCTAGAGATGTTAGCAGTCTATCGAGCATTAAAATATTTCCTCCCAGACCTGAGAGGTCACCATGTGTTGGTGCGCACCGACAACACATCAGTGGTCTCGTATATCAATCACCAGGGGGGTCTGCGCTCACGCCCCTTGTACAAGCTGGCATACCAGATCCTTCTCTGGTCCCAGGGCAAACTCCTCTCGATCAGAGCAGTGTATATTCCTGGGAGATTGAATGTGGGAGCAGACATACTGTTGAGGCAGGGGCCGAGGCCCGGGGAATGGATGCTTCACCCCGAGGTGGTGAAGCAGATATGGAGAGTGTATGGCAAAGCTCAGGTGGACCTCTTCGCGACTCGAGAGACATCGCAATGTCCCCTCTGGTTCTCTCTAGTTCATCCAGCTCCTCTGGGACTGGACCCTATGGTACAGACCTGGCCGAGGCTTCGTCTGTACGCTTTTCCCCCTATCGCTCTGCTCCCGGGAGTTCTGGCGAGAGTACGCCAGGACGGGGTCCGTCTTCTATTAGTAGCCCCGTTCTGGCCGGGCCAAGTATGGTTCTCAGATCTAGTCTCGCTCCTCGACGGCTCTCCGTGGGAGATACCGATCAGGACAGACCTACTCTCACAGGCGCAGGGCACGATAATTCACCCTCGCCCGGAGTCGTTCAAGCTGTGGGTGTGGCCCCTGAGGGGGCACATCTGTTAGCAGCTGGTCTCTCAACTGAGGTTGTTGAGACCCTACTCCAATCCAGAGCTCCCTCTACGAGGAAACTGTACGCCCTGAAGTGGTCATTCTTTACTTCATGGTGCAGAGATCGCCTCCTTGACCCTGTTAACTGCCCAGTTGATACAGTTCTGGAGTTCTTACAAGCTAGGCTCTCTGCAGGGTTATCCCACTCCACCTTAAAGGTGTACGTGGCGGCCATAGCTGCTTTCCATGTCCCTTTCAATGATCAGTCAGTGGGTAGACACCCCCTAGTTACACGTTTCCTCCGAGGTGCACTGAGGCTGAGACCTCCAGTACGGTCCCGTATTCCCCCATGGGATTTGGTTGTGGTTCTAGAGGCTCTTTGTAAAGCTCCATTCGAGCCAATACAAGATATCTTAGATAGACATCTGACACTTAAAACTGCCCTGTTACTGGCAATCACCTCACTAAAAAGAGTTGGAGATCTCCAGGCCCTCTCGGTGGCCCCTACCTATCTAGACTTTGCCCCTGGTATGGCCAAAGCATTCTTATACCCTCGAGCGGGTTATGTTCCAAAGGTTCCCTCTGTAACACCACAACCTATCGTACTGCAGGCCTTTTGTCCTTCTCCCTTTCGGGAGCCAGACCAAGAGAAGCTAAATTGTATGTGTCCAGTGCGAGCACTGAACGCATACGTCCACAGAGCTGCCCTGTGGAGAAAGTCCGACCAATTGCTTGTATGCTACGGTCCTACTAATAAGGGTTCTCCTGCCACCAAGCAAACCCTTAGTCGTTGGATAGTCGAGGCTATCAACGTCTCCTATGAGTCCTCTGGTATTCCCCCCCCTTTGGGGGCCAAGGCTCACTCTACTCGGAGTATGGCGGCCTCCAAGGCCTTCTCAGCAGGTGTGTCCCTCTTGGACATCTGCAACGCTGCGGGGTGGTCCACGCCCTCTACATTTGTCAGATTCTACGATCTTGATATGCGAGCCACTCCGGGCTCTTCTGTTCTCTCGTCCTAAGCTGTGCTCTTCGGATACACACTAGGCAGGGCTTTGGTAGTCTGGCAGCGTTGGCATATCGTTCCCCAAAGCGTTTTACGACGCAGCTCGAGTTCCCGAAAAGGAACGTCCCAAGGTTACGTATGTAACCCTAGTTCCTTGAGGGAACGAGACGCTGCGTCGCAGAGCCATACTCCCGGCACCCCTGCCGGCGCTTGCTTCCCTACTCGAAGCTGAAGCCAGCTGCACGGCACGTGCTTATATAGCTTCCTGGTCGCTACGTCACCCCGCTCCGTGACGTCACGCTCGTCCATTGGACAGATTGCACACGATATTCAGAGTCGGTCTCGTCAGGGACGTTCCCCAAAGCGTTTTACGACGCAGCGTCTCGTTCCCTCAAGGAACTAGGGTTACATACGTAACCTTGGGACGTTTTTGTGCATATAACTTCTAACACATTAAAAACTGTCTTACAGCATTGCAGAAAACATTGTATTTCATAAGGCATAAGCATCTTTCAGTTTGGCAAGATTTGCACTGAATATTGAATGAAACAGCTTTCTCTAATAGAGAGAAAAGCTTTTGAGCAGATTTGGGCTTGATTTTACTTCATTTGAACAGAGGCACTATTTCAACATTACAGGACTCAGAAAGCTGTAAACTGACAATCTTGATCATTGAAGTCTTAACATAAGTTTTTGTGCATATAACTTCTAACACATTAAAAACTGTCTTACAGCATTGCAGAAAACATTGTATTTCATAAGGCATAAGCATCTTTCATTTTGGCAAGATTTGCCCTGTATACTGAATGAAACAGCTTTCTCTAATAGAGAGAAAAGCTTTTGAGCAGATTTGGGCTTGATTTCACTTCATTTGAACAGAGGCACTATTTCAACATTACTGGACTCAGAAAGCTGTAAACTGACATTCTTGATCATTGAAGTCCTAACATAAGTTTTTGTGCATATAACTTCTAACACATTAAAAACTGTCTTACAGCATTGCAGAAAACATTGTATTTCATAAGGCATAAGCATCTTTCAGTTTGGCAAGATTTGCACTGAATACTGAATGAAACAGCTTTCTCTACTAGTGAGAAAAGCTTTTGAACAGATTTGGGCATGATTTCACTTCATTTGAACAGAGGCACTATTTCAACATTACATGACTCAGAAAGCTGTAAACTGACAATCTTGATCATTGAAGTCCTAACATAAGTTTTTGTGCATATAACTTCTAACACATTAAAAACTGTCTTACAGCATTGCAGAAAACATTGTATTTCATAAGGCATAAGCATCTTTCAGTTTGGCAAGATTTGCACTGAATATTGAATGAAACAGCTTTCTCTAATAGAGAGAAAAGCTTTTGAGCAGATTTGGGCTTGATTTCACTTCATTTGAACAGAGGCACTATTTCAACATTACAGGACTCAGAAAGCTGTAAACTGAGAATCTTGATCATTGAAGTCCTAACATAAGTTTTTGTGCATATAACTTCTAACACATTAAAAACTGTCTTACAGCATTGCAGAAAACATTGTATTTCATAAGGCATAAGCATCTTTCAGTTTGGCAAGATTTGCCCTGTATACTGAATGAAACAGCTTTCTCTAATAGAGAGAAAAGCTTTTGAGCAGATTTGGGCTTGATTTCACTTCATTTGAACAGAGGCACTATTTCAACATTACTGGACTCAGAAAGCTGTAAACTGACAATCTTGATCATTGAAGTCCTAACATAAGTTTTTGTGCATATAACTTCTAACACATTAAAAACTGTCTTACAGCATTGCAGAAAACATTGTATTTCATAAGGCATAAGCATCTTTCAGTTTGGCAAGATTTGCACTGAATACTGAAAGAAACAGCTTTCTCTAATAGAGAGAAAAGCTTTTGAGCAGATTTGGGCTTGATTTCACTTCATTTGAACAGAGGCACTATTTCAACATTACTGGACTCAGAAAGCTGTAAACTGACATTCTTGATCATTGAAGTCCTAACATAAGTTTTTGTGCATATAACTTCTAACACATTAAAAACTGTCTTACAGCATTGCAGAAAACATTGTATTTCATAAGGCATAAGCATCTTTCAGTTTGGCAAGATTTGCACTGAATACTGAATGAAACAGCTTTCTCTACTAGTGAGAAAAGCTTTTGAACAGATTTGGGCTTGATTTCACTTCATTTGAACAGAGGCACTATTTCAACATTACCGGACTCAGAAAGCTGTAAACTGACAATCTTGATCATTGAAGTCCTAACATAAGTTTTTGTGCATATAACTTCTAACACATTAAAAACTGTCTTACAGCATTGCAGAAAACATTGTATTTCATAAGGCATAAGCATCTTTCAGTTTGGCAAGATTTGCACTGAATATTGAATGAAACAGCTTTCCCTAATAGAGAGAAAAGCTTTTGAGCAGATTTGGGCTTGATTTCACTTCATTTGAACAGAGGCACTATTTCAACATTACTGGACTCAGAAAGCTGTAAACTGACAATCTTGATCATTGAAGTCCTAACATAAGTTTTTGTGCATATAACTTCTAACACATTAAAAACTGTCTTACAGCATTGCAGAAAACATTGTATTTCATAAGGCATATGCATCTTTCAGTTTGGCAAGATTTGCACTGAATATTGAATGAAACAGCTTTCTCTAATAGAGAGAAAAGCTTTTGAGCAGATTTGGGCTTGATTTCACTTCATTTGAACAGAGGCACTATTTCAACATTACAGGACTCAGAAAGCTGTAAACTGACAATCTTGATCATTGAAGTCCTAACATAAGTTTTTGTGCATATAACTTCTAACACATTAAAAACTGTCTTACAGCATTGCAGAAAACATTGTATTTCATAAGGCATAAGCATCTTTCAGTTTGGCAAGATTTGCACTGAATATTGAATGAAACAGCTTTCTCTAATAGAGAGAAAAGCTTTTGAGCAGATTTGGGCTTGATTTCACTTCATTTGAACAGAGGCACTATTTCAACATTACAGGACTCAGAAAGCTGTAAACTGACAATCTTGATCATTGAAGTCCTAACATAAGTTTTTGAGCATATAACTTCTAACACATTAAAAACTGTCTTACAGCATTGCAGAAAACATTGTATTTCATAAGGCATAAGCATCTTTCAGTTTGGCAAGATTTGCCCTGTATACTGAATGAAACAGCTTTCTCTAATAGAGAGAAAAGCTTTTGAGCAGATTTGGGCTTGATTTCACTTCATTTGAACAGAGGCACTATTTCAACATTACTGGACTCAGAAAGCTGTAAACTGACAATCTTGATCATTGAAGTCCTAACATAAGTTTTTGTGCATATAACTTCTAACACATTAAAAACTGTCTTACAGCATTGCAGAAAACATTGTATTTCATAAGGCATAAGCATCTTTCAGTTTGGCAAGATTTGCACTGAATATTGAATGAAACAGCTTTCTCTAATAGAGAGAAAAGCTTTTGAGCAGATTTGGGCTTGATTTCACTTCATTTGAACAGAGGCACTATTTCAACATTACAGGACTCAGAAAGCTGTAAACTGACAATCTTGATCATTGAAGTCCTAACATAAGTTTTTGTGCATATAACTTCTAACACATTAAAAACTGTCTTACAGCATTGCAGAAAACATTGTATTTCATAAGGCATAAGCATCTTTCAGTTTGGCAAGATTTGCACTGAATATTGAATGAAACAGCTTTCCCTAATAGAGAGAAAAGCTTTTGAGCAGATTTGGGCTTGATTTCACTTCATTTGAACAGAGGCACTATTTCAACATTACTGGACTCAGAAAGGTGTAAACTGACATTCTTGATCATTGAAGTCCTAACATAAGTTTTTGTGCATATAACTTCTAACACATTAAAAACTGTCTTACAGCATTGCAGAAAACATTGTATTTCATAAGGCATAAGCATCTTTCAGTTTGGCAAGATTTGCCCTGTATACTGAATGAAACAGCTTTCTCTAATAGAGAGAAAAGCTTTTGAGCAGATTTGGGCTTGATTTCACTTCATTTGAACAGAGGCACTATTTCAACATTACTGGACTCAGAAAGCTGTAAACTGACAATCTTGATCATTGAAGTCCTAACATAAGTTTTTGTGCATATAACTTCTAACACATTAAAAACTGTCTTACAGCATTGCAGAAAACATTGTATTTCATAAGGCATAAGCATCTTTCAGTTTGGCAAAATTTGTACTGAATATTGAATGAAACAGCTTTCTCTAATAGAGAGAAAAGCTTTTGAGCAGATTTGGGCTTGATTTCACTTCATTTGAACAGAGGCACTATTTCAACATTACAGGACTCAGAAAGCTGTAAACTGACAATCTTGATCATTGAAGTCCTAACATAAGTTTTTGTGCATATAACTTCTAACACATTAAAAACTGTCTTACAGCATTGCAGAAAACATTGTATTTCATAAGGCATAAGCATCTTTCAGTTTGGCAAGATTTGCACTGAATATTGAATGAAACAGCTTTCCCTAATAGAGAGAAAAGCTTTTGAGCAGATTTGGGCTTGATTTCACTTCATTTGAACAGAGGCACTATTTCAACATTACTGGACTCAGAAAGCTGTAAACTGACATTCTTGATCATTGAAGTCCTAACATAAGTTTTTGTGCATGTAACTTCTAACACATTAAAAACTGTCTTACAGCATTGCAGAAAACATTGTATTTCATAAGGCATAAGCATCTTTCAGTTTGGCAAGATTTGCACTGAATACTGAATGAAACAGCTTTCTCTACTAGTGAGAAAAGCTTTTGAACAGATTTGGGCTTGATTTCACTTCATTTGAACAGAGGCACTATTTCAACATTACAGGACTCAGAAAGCTGTAAACTGACAATCTTGATCATTGAAGTCCTAACATAAGTTTTTGTGCATATAACTTCTAACACATTAAAAACTGTCTTACAGCATTGCAGAAAACATTGTATTTCATAAGGCATAAGCATCTTTCAGTTTGGCAAGATTTGCACTGAATATTGAATGAAACAGCTTTCTCTAATAGAGAGAAAAGCTTTTGAGCAGATTTGGGCTTGATTTCACTTCATTTGAACAGAGGCACTATTTCAACATTACAGGACTCAGAAAGCTGTAAACTGACAATCTTGATCATTGAAGTCCTAACATAAGTTTTTGTGCATATAACTTCTAACACATTAAAAACTGTCTTACAGCATTGCAGAAAACATTGTATTTCATAAGGCATAAGCATCTTTCAGTTTGGCAAGATTTGCACTGAATATTGAATGAAACAGCTTTCCCTAATAGAGAGAAAAGCTTTTGAGCAGATTTGGGCTTGATTTCACTTCATTTGAACAGAGGCACTATTTCAACATTACTGGACTCAGAAAGCTGTAAACTGACATTCTTGATCATTGAAGTCCTAACATAAGTTTTTGTGCATATAACTTCTAACACATTAAAAACTGTCTTACAACATTGCAGAAAACATTGTATTTCATAAGGCATAAGAATCTTTCAGTTTGGCAAGATTTGCCCTGTATACTGAATGAAACAGCTTTCTCTAATAGAGAGAAAAGCTTTTGAGCAGATTTGGGCTTGATTTCACTTCATTTGAACAGAGGCACTATTTCAACATTACAGGACTCAGAAAGCTGTAAACTGACAATCTTGATCATTGAAGTCCTAACATAAGTTTTTGTGCATATAACTTCTAACACATTAAAAACTGTCTTACAGCATTGCAGAAAACATTGTATTTCATAAGGCATAAGCATCTTTCAGTTTGGCAAGATTTGCACTGAATATTGAATGAAACAGCTTTCTCTAATAGAGAGAAAAGCTTTTGAGCAGATTTGGGCTTGATTTCACTTCATTTGAACAGAGGCACTATTTCAACATTACAGGACTCAGAAAGCTGTAAACTGACAATCTTGATCATTGAAGTCCTAACATAAGTTTTTGTGCATATAACTTCTACACATTAAAAACTGTCTTACAGCATTGCAGAAAACATTGTATTTCATAAGGCATAAGCATCTTTCAGTTTGGCAAGATTTGCACTGAATATTGAATGAAACAGCTTTCTCTAATAGAGAGAAAAGCTTTTGAGCAGATTTGGGCTTGATTTCACTTCATTTGAACAGAGGCACTATTTCAACATTACAGGACTCAGAAAGCTGTAAACTGACAATCTTGATCATTGAAGTCCTAACATAAGTTTTTGTGCATATAACTTCTAACACATTAAAAACTGTCTTACAGCATTGCAGAAAACATTGTATTTCATAAGGCATAAGCATCTTTCAGTTTGGCAAGATTTGCCCTGTATACTGAATGAAACAGCTTTCTCTAATAGAGAGAAAAACTTTTGAGCAGATTTGGGCTTGATTTCACTTCATTTTAACAGAGGCACTATTTCAACATTACTGGACTCAGAAAGCTGTAAACTGACAATCTTGATCATTGAAGTCCTAACATAAGTTTTTGTGCATATAACTTCTAACACATTAAAAACTGTCTTACAGCATTGCAGAAAACATTGTATTTCATAAGGCATAAGCATCTTTCAGTTTGGCAAGATTTGCACTGAATACTGAATGAAACAGCTTTCTCTACTAGTGAGAAAAGCTTTTGAACAGATTTGGGCTTGATTTCACTTCATTTGAACAGAGGCACTATTTCAACATTACAGGACTCAGAAAGCTGTAAACTGACAATCTTGATCATTGAAGTCCTAACATAAGTTCCTTTTCGGGAACTCGAGCTGCGTCGTAAAACGCTTTGGGGAACGTCCCTGACGAGACCGACTCTGAATATCGTGTGCAATCTGTCCAATGGACGAGCGTGACGTCACGGAGCGGGGTGACGTAGCGACCAGGAAGCTATATAAGCACGTGCCGTGCAGCTGGCTTCAGCTTCGCTCTGTCAGCAAGCGCTCTGTGTGTGCATGTTAAACAGTCTGTCCCGTTGGTCCTATTTATTGTTGTCTGTCTCTTAGCCATAAAAAGATCGCTAATACAGCTCAATAATGCCTAAGTCAAAGCAAAAGACCAAGTATTTGAAGGGCGATTCCAAGCCGCGTTACAGATTGTGTGTTCCTCCCTGCCCTCGCTACATCACGAGTGGGGATACACACAATCTGTGCGTGGCTTGCCTGGGATCGAAGCACGCTGAGTCGGCTCTCGAGGGGGCCGACTGTCCGCATTGCGAGCGATTGCCAATGCGGGCGCTTCGATCCCGGAGGGCTCTCTTCGAGGAGGGAGCCTTCACCAGCGTTCCTCGCGGTGCTGGCCCCGCTTCTGCCGAGGCAGAGCGGCTGCTGCACTCGTGGGGTTCGCAGGTGGATCTGTCAGAGGGAATGGAGACGGGCCAGTCCTTATCTCCTTCCTCATCTGCCAGATCAGGCGCCCAAACCCTGGGTTCGGAAGCACGCTCGTCGGTTTCTTCCCCCCAGGGCGAGGGATCAGCTCTTCGCCTCTCTTCCTCCGAGGAGGTTGACGTGGAGACTGTTGCTGGGGATTCGCCACCCCTGTCGCCCCAGTATGAGGAGCTTTTGGAGGTGGTTACACGTGCAGTTGATAAATTAAACATCGAGTGGCCTGCAGAAAAACACACTGAGCCGCAGAAAAGCAAGCTAGATGAACGCTTTCTGCGGCCGAGGCAACCACCTCCACGCCGGAGTCTACCATTTTTTCCCGATCTCCATGATGAGTTATCGAGATCGTGGAAACACCCGTATTCGACCCGCCTCTTTGGCCCCGATTCACTATATTATGGCAACGTGATGGGGCTGGGAGAGCGGGGTTATAGGACGTTGCCACGGGTTGAACAGACGCTCGCGGGCTATCTGTCACCCGGCTCGGCATCGTCCCTAAAGGCTCCGGCATTGCCCACTAAGCCGCTGCGAGTTACATCATCGCTTGTGGGCAAAGGTTATGTGGCAGCAGGTCAGGCTGGGGCTTGCCTTCACACCATGGCAGTCCTTCAAGCTTATCAGGCCGACCTGCTGAGAGATATCGATGAGGGAGAGGGGATTAAGTCTGAAGATATCGATGAACTCAGAAAGACCGCTGATCTCTCCCTCCACGCCACTAAAGAGACCGCTCGCGCGATTGGGCGGTCTATGGCAGCCTTAGTGGCCGCGGAGAGGCATTTGTGGCTGACCCTGTCAGAGATAAAAGAACGAGACAGGGTCTGCCTTCTGGACGCCCCGCTCCAAGCCTCGGGCCTGTTTGGCGACACAGTCAACACTGTCGTCGACAGGTTCCAGGAGGCACACAAACAGGCGGCGGCGTTCCAGAATTTCCTCCCTCGTCGCTCTCGTGGTGCATCTGGGCGGGAGATCACCACGCCACATACCGGCTCCTCATACCGGGAAGCGCAAAAACAGAGTGTCGCCGCTCGTGTTCCCCCACGTCGGGACCGAGGACCCCAGCGACGCTCTGAGTCAGGGACTTCCAGAGTTAAAAAGCCCGATTTGAGAACAGTTATCGAGGCCCGGAAGTCCTCGACGAAAAGATCCTGACATCAGGGTCCAGAGGGTAGCCCCTACTGGGGTAGAGCGCGGTCCACCTCAGTATACGGTGCCCGCCTCACCTCAGTGCCCTCAGGAGGTCGGCCTGCCAACCCTGCCAGAGTTTCAGGGCGCAGCGGCCTCCAGCGAGTACTACTCCCAGCTATTTCCGCCCGTGAGCGCAGCGGAGCTGGGATGCTCGCCGCCCCTTCGGGGGCCTCTTACACCAGAGGTCAGTCTCGAGAGACTGATTCCCTTAGTAGATTATTTAGCAGCGTGGAAGCTACTGCCAAATGTATCTCATTGGGTCCTGCGTACAATAGAAAAAGGCTATTGCATTCAGTTCGGTCATCCACCACCGAAATTCAACGGGGTTACACCGACTGTGGTCGGCCCCCGGCAGGCTCTGGTTATGGAACAAGAAGTGAAAGCCCTATTAAGGAAGGAGGCCATCGAGGTGGTCCCTCCTCTAGACAGGGAATCCGGATTTTACAGCCGGTATTTCATAGTTCCAAAGAAGGATGGGGGGTTGCGTCCGATCTTAGACTTACGTCTCCTGAACCGCTCAGTTATGTCACTGAAGTTCAAAATGCTCACTGTCAAGCAGGTTGTAGCTCAAATCAGATCCGAGGACTGGTTTGTCACCATAGATCTCAAAGACGCATACTTCCACATATCCATCCTTCCACAACACAGGAAGTTTCTGAGGTTCGCTTTCGGGGGCAAAGCTTATCAATATCGAGTACTTCCCTTCGGCCTTGCACTCTCACCCCGCACGTTCACGAAGTGTGTAGATGCGGCTCTGGTATCCCTCCGTATGCAGGGCATCCGCATTCTAAATTATATCGACGATTGGTTGATCCTAGCTCAATCAGAGCAGATGGCGGTTCGACATCGAGATGTCGTTCTCGCACATATGGGGGAGCTGGGTTTGAGACTAAATGCCAAGAAGAGTGTACTTTCTCCAGTTCAGAGAACCACCTATCTAGGCGTAGTGTGGGATTCGACCACGATGCAGGCACGTATGTCTCCTGCTCGGATCGAGTCGATCCTCACATCAGTCGAGAGAGTCAAAGAAGGCCAGTCACTCACTGTCAAACAATTCCAGAGATTGTTAGGGCTGATGGCAGCTGCGTCCAACGTGATACCTTTTGGCCTGCTGCACATGAGACCCCTACAGTGGTGGCTCAAGTCCAAGGGCTTTTCCCCGAGGGGAAATCCACTTCGATTTATCAAGGTCACGCGGCGATGCCTTCGTGCCTTAGACATGTGGAAGAAACCTTGGTTCTTGAATCAGGGCCCGGTGCTGGGAGCTCTTCGTCGCCGTGTAACGCTAGCGACAGACGCGTCCCTCACCGGTTGGGGTGCGGTCATGAGTGGCCACCCTGCCCGCGGTCTGTGGAGTGGTCGCCACCTGACGTGGCACATCAATTGCCTAGAGATGTTAGCAGTCTATCGAGCATTAAAATATTTCCTCCCAGACCTGAGAGGTCACCATGTGTTGGTGCGCACCGACAACACATCAGTGGTCTCGTATATCAATCACCAGGGGGGTCTGCGCTCACGCCCCTTGTACAAGCTGGCATACCAGATCCTTCTCTGGTCCCAGGGCAAACTCCTCTCGATCAGAGCAGTGTATATTCCTGGGAGATTGAATGTGGGAGCAGACATACTGTTGAGGCAGGGGCCGAGGCCCGGGGAATGGATGCTTCACCCCGAGGTGGTGAAGCAGATATGGAGAGTGTATGGCAAAGCTCAGGTGGACCTCTTCGCGACTCGAGAGACATCGCAATGTCCCCTCTGGTTCTCTCTAGTTCATCCAGCTCCTCTGGGACTGGACCCTATGGTACAGACCTGGCCGAGGCTTCGTCTGTACGCTTTTCCCCCTATCGCTCTGCTCCCGGGAGTTCTGGCGAGAGTACGCCAGGACGGGGTCCGTCTTCTATTAGTAGCCCCGTTCTGGCCGGGCCAAGTATGGTTCTCAGATCTAGTCTCGCTCCTCGACGGCTCTCCGTGGGAGATACCGATCAGGACAGACCTACTCTCACAGGCGCAGGGCACGATAATTCACCCTCGCCCGGAGTCGTTCAAGCTGTGGGTGTGGCCCCTGAGGGGGCACATCTGTTAGCAGCTGGTCTCTCAACTGAGGTTGTTGAGACCCTACTCCAATCCAGAGCTCCCTCTACGAGGAAACTGTACGCCCTGAAGTGGTCATTCTTTACTTCATGGTGCAGAGATCGCCTCCTTGACCCTGTTAACTGCCCAGTTGATACAGTTCTGGAGTTCTTACAAGCTAGGCTCTCTGCAGGGTTATCCCACTCCACCTTAAAGGTGTACGTGGCGGCCATAGCTGCTTTCCATGTCCCTTTCAATGATCAGTCAGTGGGTAGACACCCCCTAGTTACACGTTTCCTCCGAGGTGCACTGAGGCTGAGACCTCCAGTACGGTCCCGTATTCCCCCATGGGATTTGGTTGTGGTTCTAGAGGCTCTTTGTAAAGCTCCATTCGAGCCAATACAAGATATCTTAGATAGACATCTGACACTTAAAACTGCCCTGTTACTGGCAATCACCTCACTAAAAAGAGTTGGAGATCTCCAGGCCCTCTCGGTGGCCCCTACCTATCTAGACTTTGCCCCTGGTATGGCCAAAGCATTCTTATACCCTCGAGCGGGTTATGTTCCAAAGGTTCCCTCTGTAACACCACAACCTATCGTACTGCAGGCCTTTTGTCCTTCTCCCTTTCGGGAGCCAGACCAAGAGAAGCTAAATTGTATGTGTCCAGTGCGAGCACTGAACGCATACGTCCACAGAGCTGCCCTGTGGAGAAAGTCCGACCAATTGCTTGTATGCTACGGTCCTACTAATAAGGGTTCTCCTGCCACCAAGCAAACCCTTAGTCGTTGGATAGTCGAGGCTATCAACGTCTCCTATGAGTCCTCTGGTATTCCCCCCCCTTTGGGGGCCAAGGCTCACTCTACTCGGAGTATGGCGGCCTCCAAGGCCTTCTCAGCAGGTGTGTCCCTCTTGGACATCTGCAACGCTGCGGGGTGGTCCACGCCCTCTACATTTGTCAGATTCTACGATCTTGATATGCGAGCCACTCCGGGCTCTTCTGTTCTCTCGTCCTAAGCTGTGCTCTTCGGATACACACTAGGCAGGGCTTTGGTAGTCTGGCAGCGTTGGCATATCGTTCCCCAAAGCGTTTTACGACGCAGCTCGAGTTCCCGAAAAGGAACGTCCCAAGGTTACGTATGTAACCCTAGTTCCTTGAGGGAACGAGACGCTGCGTCGCAGAGCCATACTCCCGGCACCCCTGCCGGCGCTTGCTTCCCTACTCGAAGCTGAAGCCAGCTGCACGGCACGTGCTTATATAGCTTCCTGGTCGCTACGTCACCCCGCTCCGTGACGTCACGCTCGTCCATTGGACAGATTGCACACGATATTCAGAGTCGGTCTCGTCAGGGACGTTCCCCAAAGCGTTTTACGACGCAGCGTCTCGTTCCCTCAAGGAACTAGGGTTACATACGTAACCTTGGGACGTTTTTGTGCATATAACTTCTAACACATTAAAAACTGTCTTACAGCATTGCAGAAAACATTGTATTTCATAAGGCATAAGCATCTTTCAGTTTGGCAAGATTTGCACTGAATATTGAATGAAACAGCTTTCTCTAATAGAGAGAAAAGCTTTTGAGCAGATTTGGGCTTGATTTTACTTCATTTGAACAGAGGCACTATTTCAACATTACAGGACTCAGAAAGCTGTAAACTGACAATCTTGATCATTGAAGTCTTAACATAAGTTTTTGTGCATATAACTTCTAACACATTAAAAACTGTCTTACAGCATTGCAGAAAACATTGTATTTCATAAGGCATAAGCATCTTTCATTTTGGCAAGATTTGCCCTGTATACTGAATGAAACAGCTTTCTCTAATAGAGAGAAAAGCTTTTGAGCAGATTTGGGCTTGATTTCACTTCATTTGAACAGAGGCACTATTTCAACATTACTGGACTCAGAAAGCTGTAAACTGACATTCTTGATCATTGAAGTCCTAACATAAGTTTTTGTGCATATAACTTCTAACACATTAAAAACTGTCTTACAGCATTGCAGAAAACATTGTATTTCATAAGGCATAAGCATCTTTCAGTTTGGCAAGATTTGCACTGAATACTGAATGAAACAGCTTTCTCTACTAGTGAGAAAAGCTTTTGAACAGATTTGGGCATGATTTCACTTCATTTGAACAGAGGCACTATTTCAACATTACATGACTCAGAAAGCTGTAAACTGACAATCTTGATCATTGAAGTCCTAACATAAGTTTTTGTGCATATAACTTCTAACACATTAAAAACTGTCTTACAGCATTGCAGAAAACATTGTATTTCATAAGGCATAAGCATCTTTCAGTTTGGCAAGATTTGCACTGAATATTGAATGAAACAGCTTTCTCTAATAGAGAGAAAAGCTTTTGAGCAGATTTGGGCTTGATTTCACTTCATTTGAACAGAGGCACTATTTCAACATTACAGGACTCAGAAAGCTGTAAACTGAGAATCTTGATCATTGAAGTCCTAACATAAGTTTTTGTGCATATAACTTCTAACACATTAAAAACTGTCTTACAGCATTGCAGAAAACATTGTATTTCATAAGGCATAAGCATCTTTCAGTTTGGCAAGATTTGCCCTGTATACTGAATGAAACAGCTTTCTCTAATAGAGAGAAAAGCTTTTGAGCAGATTTGGGCTTGATTTCACTTCATTTGAACAGAGGCACTATTTCAACATTACTGGACTCAGAAAGCTGTAAACTGACAATCTTGATCATTGAAGTCCTAACATAAGTTTTTGTGCATATAACTTCTAACACATTAAAAACTGTCTTACAGCATTGCAGAAAACATTGTATTTCATAAGGCATAAGCATCTTTCAGTTTGGCAAGATTTGCACTGAATACTGAAAGAAACAGCTTTCTCTAATAGAGAGAAAAGCTTTTGAGCAGATTTGGGCTTGATTTCACTTCATTTGAACAGAGGCACTATTTCAACATTACTGGACTCAGAAAGCTGTAAACTGACATTCTTGATCATTGAAGTCCTAACATAAGTTTTTGTGCATATAACTTCTAACACATTAAAAACTGTCTTACAGCATTGCAGAAAACATTGTATTTCATAAGGCATAAGCATCTTTCAGTTTGGCAAGATTTGCACTGAATACTGAATGAAACAGCTTTCTCTACTAGTGAGAAAAGCTTTTGAACAGATTTGGGCTTGATTTCACTTCATTTGAACAGAGGCACTATTTCAACATTACCGGACTCAGAAAGCTGTAAACTGACAATCTTGATCATTGAAGTCCTAACATAAGTTTTTGTGCATATAACTTCTAACACATTAAAAACTGTCTTACAGCATTGCAGAAAACATTGTATTTCATAAGGCATAAGCATCTTTCAGTTTGGCAAGATTTGCACTGAATATTGAATGAAACAGCTTTCCCTAATAGAGAGAAAAGCTTTTGAGCAGATTTGGGCTTGATTTCACTTCATTTGAACAGAGGCACTATTTCAACATTACTGGACTCAGAAAGCTGTAAACTGACAATCTTGATCATTGAAGTCCTAACATAAGTTTTTGTGCATATAACTTCTAACACATTAAAAACTGTCTTACAGCATTGCAGAAAACATTGTATTTCATAAGGCATATGCATCTTTCAGTTTGGCAAGATTTGCACTGAATATTGAATGAAACAGCTTTCTCTAATAGAGAGAAAAGCTTTTGAGCAGATTTGGGCTTGATTTCACTTCATTTGAACAGAGGCACTATTTCAACATTACAGGACTCAGAAAGCTGTAAACTGACAATCTTGATCATTGAAGTCCTAACATAAGTTTTTGTGCATATAACTTCTAACACATTAAAAACTGTCTTACAGCATTGCAGAAAACATTGTATTTCATAAGGCATAAGCATCTTTCAGTTTGGCAAGATTTGCACTGAATATTGAATGAAACAGCTTTCTCTAATAGAGAGAAAAGCTTTTGAGCAGATTTGGGCTTGATTTCACTTCATTTGAACAGAGGCACTATTTCAACATTACAGGACTCAGAAAGCTGTAAACTGACAATCTTGATCATTGAAGTCCTAACATAAGTTTTTGAGCATATAACTTCTAACACATTAAAAACTGTCTTACAGCATTGCAGAAAACATTGTATTTCATAAGGCATAAGCATCTTTCAGTTTGGCAAGATTTGCCCTGTATACTGAATGAAACAGCTTTCTCTAATAGAGAGAAAAGCTTTTGAGCAGATTTGGGCTTGATTTCACTTCATTTGAACAGAGGCACTATTTCAACATTACTGGACTCAGAAAGCTGTAAACTGACAATCTTGATCATTGAAGTCCTAACATAAGTTTTTGTGCATATAACTTCTAACACATTAAAAACTGTCTTACAGCATTGCAGAAAACATTGTATTTCATAAGGCATAAGCATCTTTCAGTTTGGCAAGATTTGCACTGAATATTGAATGAAACAGCTTTCTCTAATAGAGAGAAAAGCTTTTGAGCAGATTTGGGCTTGATTTCACTTCATTTGAACAGAGGCACTATTTCAACATTACAGGACTCAGAAAGCTGTAAACTGACAATCTTGATCATTGAAGTCCTAACATAAGTTTTTGTGCATATAACTTCTAACACATTAAAAACTGTCTTACAGCATTGCAGAAAACATTGTATTTCATAAGGCATAAGCATCTTTCAGTTTGGCAAGATTTGCACTGAATATTGAATGAAACAGCTTTCCCTAATAGAGAGAAAAGCTTTTGAGCAGATTTGGGCTTGATTTCACTTCATTTGAACAGAGGCACTATTTCAACATTACTGGACTCAGAAAGGTGTAAACTGACATTCTTGATCATTGAAGTCCTAACATAAGTTTTTGTGCATATAACTTCTAACACATTAAAAACTGTCTTACAGCATTGCAGAAAACATTGTATTTCATAAGGCATAAGCATCTTTCAGTTTGGCAAGATTTGCCCTGTATACTGAATGAAACAGCTTTCTCTAATAGAGAGAAAAGCTTTTGAGCAGATTTGGGCTTGATTTCACTTCATTTGAACAGAGGCACTATTTCAACATTACTGGACTCAGAAAGCTGTAAACTGACAATCTTGATCATTGAAGTCCTAACATAAGTTTTTGTGCATATAACTTCTAACACATTAAAAACTGTCTTACAGCATTGCAGAAAACATTGTATTTCATAAGGCATAAGCATCTTTCAGTTTGGCAAAATTTGTACTGAATATTGAATGAAACAGCTTTCTCTAATAGAGAGAAAAGCTTTTGAGCAGATTTGGGCTTGATTTCACTTCATTTGAACAGAGGCACTATTTCAACATTACAGGACTCAGAAAGCTGTAAACTGACAATCTTGATCATTGAAGTCCTAACATAAGTTTTTGTGCATATAACTTCTAACACATTAAAAACTGTCTTACAGCATTGCAGAAAACATTGTATTTCATAAGGCATAAGCATCTTTCAGTTTGGCAAGATTTGCACTGAATATTGAATGAAACAGCTTTCCCTAATAGAGAGAAAAGCTTTTGAGCAGATTTGGGCTTGATTTCACTTCATTTGAACAGAGGCACTATTTCAACATTACTGGACTCAGAAAGCTGTAAACTGCCATTCTTGATCATTGAAGTCCTAACATAAGTTTTTGTGCATGTAACTTCTAACACATTAAAAACTGTCTTACAGCATTGCAGAAAACATTGTATTTCATAAGGCATAAGCATCTTTCAGTTTGGCAAGATTTGCACTGAATACTGAATGAAACAGCTTTCTCTACTAGTGAGAAAAGCTTTTGAACAGATTTGGGCTTGATTTCACTTCATTTGAACAGAGGCACTATTTCAACATTACAGGACTCAGAAAGCTGTAAACTGACAATCTTGATCATTGAAGTCCTAACATAAGTTTTTGTGCATATAACTTCTAACACATTAAAAACTGTCTTACAGCATTGCAGAAAACATTGTATTTCATAAGGCATAAGCATCTTTCAGTTTGGCAAGATTTGCACTGAATATTGAATGAAACAGCTTTCTCTAATAGAGAGAAAAGCTTTTGAGCAGATTTGGGCTTGATTTCACTTCATTTGAACAGAGGCACTATTTCAACATTACAGGACTCAGAAAGCTGTAAACTGACAATCTTGATCATTGAAGTCCTAACATAAGTTTTTGTGCATATAACTTCTAACACATTAAAAACTGTCTTACAGCATTGCAGAAAACATTGTATTTCATAAGGCATAAGCATCTTTCAGTTTGGCAAGATTTGCACTGAATATTGAATGAAACAGCTTTCCCTAATAGAGAGAAAAGCTTTTGAGCAGATTTGGGCTTGATTTCACTTCATTTGAACAGAGGCACTATTTCAACATTACTGGACTCAGAAAGCTGTAAACTGACATTCTTGATCATTGAAGTCCTAACATAAGTTTTTGTGCATATAACTTCTAACACATTAAAAACTGTCTTACAACATTGCAGAAAACATTGTATTTCATAAGGCATAAGAATCTTTCAGTTTGGCAAGATTTGCCCTGTATACTGAATGAAACAGCTTTCTCTAATAGAGAGAAAAGCTTTTGAGCAGATTTGGGCTTGATTTCACTTCATTTGAACAGAGGCACTATTTCAACATTACTGGACTCAGAAAGCTGTAAACTGACAATCTTGATCATTGAAGTCCTAACATAAGTTTTTGTGCATATAACTTCTAACACATTAAAAACTGTCTTACAGCATTGCAGAAAACATTGTATTTCATAAGGCATAAGCATCTTTCAGTTTGGCAAGATTTGCACTGAATATTGAATGAAACAGCTTTCTCTAATAGAGAGAAAAGCTTTTGAGCAGATTTGGGCTTGATTTCACTTCATTTGAACAGAGGCACTATTTCAACATTACAGGACTCAGAAAGCTGTAAACTGACAATCTTGATCATTGAAGTCCTAACATATGTTTTTGTGCATATAACTTCTAACACATTAAAAACTGTCTTACAGCATTGCAGAAAACATTGTATTTCATAAGGCATAAGCATCTTTCAGTTTGGCAAGATTTGCACTGAATATTGAATGAAACAGCTTTCCCTAATAGAGAGAAAAGCTTTTGAGCAGATTTGGGCTTGATTTCACTTCATTTGAACAGAGGCACTATTTCAACATTAATGGACTCAGAAAGCTGTAAACTGACATTCTTGATCATTGAAGTCCTAACATAAGTTTTTGTGCATATAACTTCTAACACATTAAAAACTGTCTTACAGCATTGCAGAAAACATTGTATTTCATAAGGCATAAGCATCTTTCAGTATGGCAAGATTTGCACTGAATATTGAATGAAACAGCTTTCTCTAATAGAGAGAAAAGCTTTTGAGCAGATTTGGGCTTGATTTCACTTCATTTGAACAGAGGCACTATTTCAACATTACAGGACTCAGAAAGCTGTAAACTGACAATCTTGATCATTGAAGTCCTAACATAAGTTTTTGTGCATATAACTTCTAACACATTAAAAACTGTCTTACAGCATTGCAGAAAACATTGTATTTCATAAGGCATAAGCATCTTTCATTTTGGCAAGATTTGCCCTGTATACTGAATGAAACAGCTTTCTCTAATAGAGAGAAAAGCTTTTGAGCAGATTTGGGCTTGATTTCACTTCATTTGAACAGAGGCACTATTTCAACATTACTGGACTCAGAAAGCTGTAAACTGACAATCTTGATCATTGAAGTCCTAACATAAGTTTTTGTGCATATAACTTCTAACACATTAAACACTGTCTTACAGCATTGCAGAAAACATTGTATTTCATAAGACATAAGCATCTTTCAGTTTGGCAAGATTTGCACTGAATATTGAATGAAACAGCTTTCTCTAATAGAGAGAAAAGCTATTGAGCAGATTTGGGCTTGATTTCACTTCATTTGAACAGAGGCACTATTTCAACATTACTGGACTCAGAAAGCTGTAAACTGACATTCTTGATCATTGAAGTCCTAACATAAGTTTTTGTGCATATAACTTCTAACACATTAAAAACTGTCTTACAGCATTGCAGAAAACATTGTATTTCATAAGGCATAAGCATCTTTCAGTTTGGCAAGATTTGCACTGAATACTGAATGAAACAGCTTTCTCTACTAGTGAGAAAAGCTTTTGAACAGATTTGGGCTTGATTTCACTTCATTTGAACAGAGGCACTATTTCAACATTACAGGACTCAGAAAGCTGTAAATTGACAATCTTGATCATTGAAGTCCTAACATAAGTTTTTGTGCATATAACTTCTAACACATTAAAAACTGTCTTACAGCATTGCAGAAAACATTGTATTTCATAAGGCATAAGCATCTTTCAGTTTGGCAAGATTTGCACTGAATATTGAATGAAACAGCTTTCTCTAATAGAGAGAAAAGCTTTTGAGCAGATTTGGGCTTGATTTCACTTCATTTGAACAGAGGCACTATTTCAACATTACAGGACTCAGAAAGCTGTAAACTGACAATCTTGATCATTGAAGTCCTAACATAAGTTTTTGTGCATATAACTTCTAACACATTAAACACTGTCTTACAGCATTGCAGAAAACATTGTATTTCATAAGGCATAAGCATCTTTCAGTTTGGCAAGATTTGCACTGAATATTGAATGAAACAGCTTTCTCTAATAGAGAGAAAAGCTTTTGAGCAGATTTGGGCTTGATTTCACTTCATTTGAACAGAGGCACTATTTCAACATTACAGGACTCAGAAAGCTGTAAACTGACAATCTTGATCATTGAAGTCCTAACATAAGTTTTTGTGCATATAACTTCTAACACATTAAAAACTGTCTTACAGCATTGCAGAAAACATTGTATTTCATAAGGCATAAGCATCTTTCATTTTGGCAAGATTTGCCCTGTATACTGAATGAAACAGCTTTCTCTAATAGAGAGAAAAGCTTTTGAGCAGATTTGGGCTTGATTTCACTTCATTTGAACAGAGGCACTATTTCAACATTACAGGACTCAGAAAGCTGTAAACTGACAATCTTGATCATTGAAGTCCTAACATAAGTTTTTGTGCATATAACTTCTAACACATTAAAAACTGTCTTACAGCATTGCAGAAAACATTGTATTTCATAAGGCATAAGCATCTTTCAGTTTGGCAAGATTTGCCCTGTATACTGAATGAAACAGCTTTCTCTAATAGAGAGAAAAGCTTTTGAGCAGATTTGGGCTTGATTTCACTTCATTTGAACAGAAGCACTATTTCAACATTACTGGACTCAGAAAGCTGTAAACTGACAATCTTGATCATTGAAGTCCTAACATAAGTTTTTGTGCATATAACTTCTAACACATTAAAAACTGTCTTACAGCATTGCAGAAAACATTGTATTTCATAAGGCATAAGCATCTTTCAGTTTGGCAAGATTTGCACTGAATATTGAATGAAACAGCTTTCTCTAATAGAGAGAAAACCTTTTGAGCAGATTTGGGCTTGATTTCACTTCATTTGAACAGAGGCACTATTTCAACATTACAGGACTCAGAAAGCTGTAAACTGACAATCTTGATCATTGAAGTCCTAACATAAGCTTTTGTGCATATAACTTCTAACACATTAAAAACTGTCTTACAGCATTGCAGAAAACATTGTATTTCATAAGGCATAAGCATCTTTCAGTTTGGCAAGATTTGCACTGAATATTGAATGAAACAGCTTTCCCTAATAGAGAGAAAAGCTTTTGAGCAGATTTGGGCTTGATTTCACTTCATTTGAACAGAGGCACTATTTCAACATTACTGGACTCAGAAAGCTGTAAACTGACAATCTTGATCATTGAAGTCCTAACATAAGTTTTTGTGCATATAACTTCTAACACATTAAAAACTGTCTTACAGCATTGCAGAAAACATTGTATTTCATAAGGCATAAGCATCTTTCAGTTTGGCAAGATTTGCACTGAATATTGAATGAAACAGCTTTCTCTAATAGAGAGAAAAGCTTTTGAGCAGATTTGGGCTTGATTTCACTTCATTTGAACAGAGGCACTATTTCAACATTACCGGACTCAGAAAGCTGTAAACTGACAATCTTGATCATTGAAGTCCTAACATAAGTTTTTGTGCATATAACTTCTAACACATTAAAAACTGTCTTACAGCATTGCAGAAAACATTGTATTTCATAAGGCATAAGCATCTTTCAGTTTGGCAAGATTTGCACTGAATATTGAATGAAACAGCTTTCTCTAATAGAGAGAAAAGCTTTTGAGCAGATTTGGGCTTGATTTCACTTCATTTGAACAGAGGCACTATTTCAACATTACAGGACTCAGAAAGCTGTAAACTGACAATCTTGATCATTGAAGTCCTAACATAAGTTTTTGTGCATATAACTTCTAACACATTAAACACTGTCTTACAGCATTGCAGAAAACATTGTATTTCATAAGACATAAGCATCTTTCAGTTTGGCAAGATTTGCACTGAATATTGAATGAAACAGCTTTCTCTAATAGAGAGAAAAGCTTTTGAGCAGATTTGGGCTTGATTTCACTTCATTTGAACAGAGGCACTATTTCAACATTACTGGACTCAGAAAGCTGTAAACTGACATTCTTGATCATTGAAGTCCTAACATAAGTTTTTGTGCATATAACTTCTAACACATTAAAAACTGTCTTACAGCATTGCAGAAAACATTGTATTTCATAAGGCATAAGCATCTTTCAGTTTGGCAAGATTTGCACTGAATACTGAATGAAACAGCTTTCTCTACTAGTGAGAAAAGCTTTTGAACAGATTTGGGCTTGATTTCACTTCATTTGAACAGAGGCACTATTTCGACATTACAGGACTCAGAAAGCTGTAAACTGACAATCTTGATCATTGAAGTCCTAACATAAGTTTTTGTGCATATAACTTCTAACACATTAAAAACTGTCTTACAGCATTGCAGAAAACATTGTATTTCATAAGGCATAAGCATCTTTCAGTTTGGCAAGATTTGCACTGAATATTGAATGAAACAGCTTTCTCTAATAGAGAGAAAAGCTTTTGAGCAGATTTGGGCTTGATTTCACTTCATTTGAACAGAGGCACTATTTCAACATTACAGGACTCAGAAAGCTGTAAACTGACAATCTTGATCATTGAAGTCCTAACATAAGTTTTTGTGCATATAACTTCTAACACATTAAAAACTGTCTTACAGCATTGCAGAAAACATTGTATTTCATAAGGCATAAGCATCTTTCATTTTGGCAAGATTTGCCCTGTATACTGAATGAAACAGCTTTCTCTAATAGAGAGAAAAGCTTTTGAGCAGATTTGGGCTTGATTTCACTTCATTTGAACAGAGGCACTATTTCAACATTACAGGACTCAGAAAGCTGTAAACTGACAATCTTGATCATTGAAGTCCTAACATAAGTTTTTGTGCATATAACTTCTAACACATTAAAAACTGTCTTACAGCATTGCAGAAAACATTGTATTTCATAAGGCATAAGCATCTTTCAGTTTGGCAAGATTTGCCCTGTATACTGAATGAAACAGCTTTCTCTAATAGAGAGAAAAGCTTTTGAGCAGATTTGGGCTTGATTTCACTTCATTTGAACAGAGGCACTATTTCAACATTACTGGACTCAGAAAGCTGTAAACTGACAATCTTGATCATTGAAGTCCTAACATAAGTTTTTGTGCATATAACTTCTAACACATTAAAAACTGTCTTACAGCATTGCAGAAAACATTGTATTTCATAAGGCATAAGCATCTTTCAGTTTGGCAAGATTTGCACTGAATATTGAATGAAACAGCTTTCTCTAATAGAGAGAAAACCTTTTGAGCAGATTTGGGCTTGATTTCACTTCATTTGAACAGAGGCACTATTTCAACATTACAGGACTCAGAAAGCTGTAAACTGACAATCTTGATCATTGAAGTCCTAACATAAGCTTTTGTGCATATAACTTCTAACACATTAAAAACTGTCTTACAGCATTGCAGAAAACATTGTATTTCATAAGGCATAAGCATCTTTCAGTTTGGCAAGATTTGCACTGAATATTGAATGAAACAGCTTTCCCTAATAGAGAGAAAAGCTTTTGAGCAGATTTGGGCTTGATTTCACTTCATTTGAACAGAGGCACTATTTCAACATTACCGGACTCAGAAAGCTGTAAACTGACAATCTTGATCATTGAAGTCCTAACATAAGTTTTTGTGCATATAACTTCTAACACATTAAAAACTGTCTTACAGCATTGCAGAAAACATTGTATTTCATAAGGCATAAGCATCTTTCAGTTTGGCAAGATTTGCACTGAATATTGAATGAAACAGCTTTCTCTAATAGAGAGAAAAGCTTTTGAGCAGATTTGGGCTTGATTTCACTTCATTTGAACAGAGGCACTATTTCAACATTACAGGACTCAGAAAGCTGTAAACTGACAATCTTGATCATTGAAGTCCTAACATAAGTTTTTGTGCATATAACTTCTAACACATTAAACACTGTCTTACAGCATTGCAGAAAACATTGTATTTCATAAGACATAAGCATCTTTCAGTTTGGCAAGATTTGCACTGAATATTGAATGAAACAGCTTTCTCTAATAGAGAGAAAAGCTTTTGAGCAGATTTGGGCTTGATTTCACTTCATTTGAACAGAGGCACTATTTCAACATTACTGGACTCAGAAAGCTGTAAACTGACATTCTTGATCATTGAAGTCCTAACATAAGTTTTTGTGCATATAACTTCTAACACATTAAAAACTGTCTTACAGCATTGCAGAAAACATTGTATTTCATAAGGCATAAGCATCTTTCAGTTTGGCAAGATTTGCACTGAATACTGAATGAAACAGCTTTCTCTACTAGTGAGAAAAGCTTTTGAACAGATTTGGGCTTGATTTCACTTCATTTGAACAGAGGCACTATTTCGACATTACAGGACTCAGAAAGCTGTAAACTGACAATCTTGATCATTGAAGTCCTAACATAAGTTTTTGTGCATATAACTTCTAACACATTAAAAACTGTCTTACAGCATTGCAGAAAACATTGTATTTCATAAGGCATAAGCATCTTTCAGTTTGGCAAGATTTGCACTGAATATTGAATGAAACAGCTTTCTCTAATAGAGAGAAAAGCTTTTGAGCAGATTTGGGCTTGATTTCACTTCATTTGAACAGAGGCACTATTTCAACATTACAGGACTCAGAAAGCTGTAAACTGACAATCTTGATCATTGAAGTCCTAACATAAGTTTTTGTGCATATAACTTCTAACACATTAAAAACTGTCTTACAGCATTGCAGAAAACATTGTATTTCATAAGGCATAAGCATCTTTCATTTTGGCAAGATTTGCCCTGTATACTGAATGAAACAGCTTTCTCTAATAGAGAGAAAAGCTTTTGAGCAGATTTGGGCTTGATTTCACTTCATTTGAACAGAGGCACTATTTCAACATTACAGGACTCAGAAAGCTGTAAACTGACAATCTTGATCATTGAAGTCCTAACATAAGTTTTTGTGCATATAACTTCTAACACATTAAAAACTGTCTTACAGCATTGCAGAAAACATTGTATTTCATAAGGCATAAGCATCTTTCAGTTTGGCAAGATTTGCCCTGTATACTGAATGAAACAGCTTTCTCTAATAGAGAGAAAAGCTTTTGAGCAGATTTGGGCTTGATTTCACTTCATTTGAACAGAGGCACTATTTCAACATTACTGGACTCAGAAAGCTGTAAACTGACAATCTTGATCATTGAAGTCCTAACATAAGTTTTTGTGCATATAACTTCTAACACATTAAAAACTGTCTTACAGCATTGCAGAAAACATTGTATTTCATAAGGCATAAGCATCTTTCAGTTTGGCAAGATTTGCACTGAATATTGAATGAAACAGCTTTCTCTAATAGAGAGAAAAGCTTTTGAGCAGATTTGGGCTTGATTTCACTTCATTTGAACAGAGGCACTATTTCAACATTACAGGACTCAGAAAGCTGTAAACTGACAATCTTGATCATTGAAGTCCTAACATAAGTTTTTGTGCATATAACTTCTAACACATTAAACACTGTCTTACAGCATTGCAGAAAACATTGTATTTCATAAGGCATAAGCATCTTTCAGTTTGGCAAGATTTGCACTGAATATTGAATGAAACAGCTTTCTCTAATAGAGAGAAAAGCTTTTGAGCAGATTTGGGCTTGATTTCACTTCATTTGAACAGAGGCACTATTTCAACATTACAGGACTCAGAAAGCTGTAAACTGACAATCTTGATCATTGAAGTCCTAACATAAGTTTTTGTGCATATAACTTCTAACACATTAAAAACTGTCTTACAGCATTGCAGAAAACATTGTATTTCATAAGGCATAAGCATCTTTCATTTTGGCAAGATTTGCCCTGTATACTGAATGAAACAGCTTTCTCTAATAGAGAGAAAAGCTTTTGAGCAGATTTGGGCTTGATTTCACTTCATTTGAACAGAGGCACTATTTCAACATTACAGGACTCAGAAAGCTGTAAACTGACAATCTTGATCATTGAAGTCCTAACATAAGTTTTTGTGCATATAACTTCTAACACATTAAAAACTGTCTTACAGCATTGCAGAAAACATTGTATTTCATAAGGCATAAGCATCTTTCAGTTTGGCAAGATTTGCACTGAATATTGAATGAAACAGCTTTCTCTAATAGAGAGAAAAGCTTTTGAGCAGATTTGGGCTTGATTTCACTTCATTTGAACAGAGGCACTATTTCAACATTACAGGACTCAGAAAGCTGTAAACTGACAATCTTGATCATTGAAGTCCTAACATAAGTTTTTGTGCATATAACTTCTAACACATTAAACACTGTCTTACAGCATTGCAGAAAACATTGTATTTCATAAGACATAAGCATCTTTCAGTTTGGCAAGATTTGCACTGAATATTGAATGAAACAGCTTTCTCTAATAGAGAGAAAAGCTTTTGAGCAGATTTGGGCTTGATTTCACTTCATTTGAACAGAGGCACTATTTCAACATTACTGGACTCAGAAAGCTGTAAACTGACATTCTTGATCATTGAAGTCCTAACATAAGTTTTTGTGCATATAACTTCTAACACATTAAAAACTGTCTTACAGCATTGCAGAAAACATTGTATTTCATAAGGCATAAGCATCTTTCAGTTTGGCAAGATTTGCACTGAATACTGAATGAAACAGCTTTCTCTACTAGTGAGAAAAGCTTTTGAACAGATTTGGGCTTGATTTCACTTCATTTGAACAGAGGCACTATTTCGACATTACAGGACTCAGAAAGCTGTAAACTGACAATCTTGATCATTGAAGTCCTAACATAAGTTTTTGTGCATATAACTTCTAACACATTAAAAACTGTCTCACAGCATTGCAGAAAACATTGTATTTCATAAGGCATAAGCATCTTTCAGTTTGGCAAGATTTGCACTGAATATTGAATGAAACAGCTTTCTCTAATAGAGAGAAAAGCTTTTGAGCAGATTTGGGCTTGATTTCACTTCATTTGAACAGAGGCACTATTTCAACATTACAGGACTCAGAAAGCTGTAAACTGACAATCTTGATCATTGAAGTCCTAACATAAGTTTTTGTGCATATAACTTCTAACACATTAAAAACTGTCTTACAGCATTGCAGAAAACATTGTATTTCATAAGGCATAAGCATCTTTCATTTTGGCAAGATTTGCCCTGTATACTGAATGAAACAGCTTTCTCTAATAGAGAGAAAAGCTTTTGAGCAGATTTGGGCTTGATTTCACTTCATTTGAACAGAGGCACTATTTCAACATTACAGGACTCAGAAAGCTGTAAACTGACAATCTTGATCATTGAAGTCCTAACATAAGTTTTTGTGCATATAACTTCTAACACATTAAAAACTGTCTTACAGCATTGCAGAAAACATTGTATTTCATAAGGCATAAGCATCTTTCAGTTTGGCAAGATTTGCCCTGTATACTGAATGAAACAGCTTTCTCTAATAGAGAGAAAAGCTTTTGAGCAGATTTGGGCTTGATTTCACTTCATTTGAACAGAGGCACTATTTCAACATTACTGGACTCAGAAAGCTGTAAACTGACAATCTTGATCATTGAAGTCCTAACATAAGTTTTTGTGCATATAACTTCTAACACATTAAAAACTGTCTTACAGCATTGCAGAAAACATTGTATTTCATAAGGCATAAGCATCTTTCAGTTTGGCAAGATTTGCACTGAATATTGAATGAAACAGCTTTCTCTAATAGAGAGAAAAGCTTTTGAGCAGATTTGGGCTTGATTTCACTTCATTTGAACAGAGGCACTATTTCAACATTACAGGACTCAGAAAGCTGTAAACTGACAATCTTGATCATTGAAGTCCTAACATAAGTTTTTGTGCATATAACTTCTAACACATTAAACACTGTCTTACAGCATTGCAGAAAACATTGTATTTCATAAGGCATAAGCATCTTTCAGTTTGGCAAGATTTGCACTGAATATTGAATGAAACAGCTTTCTCTAATAGAGAGAAAAGCTTTTGAGCAGATTTGGGCTTGATTTCACTTCATTTGAACAGAGGCACTATTTCAACATTACAGGACTCAGAAAGCTGTAAACTGACAATCTTGATCATTGAAGTCCTAACATAAGTTTTTGTGCATATAACTTCTAACACATTAAAAACTGTCTTACAGCATTGCAGAAAACATTGTATTTCATAAGGCATAAGCATCTTTCATTTTGGCAAGATTTGCCCTGTATACTGAATGAAACAGCTTTCTCTAATAGAGAGAAAAGCTTTTGAGCAGATTTGGGCTTGATTTCACTTCATTTGAACAGAGGCACTATTTCAACATTACAGGACTCAGAAAGCTGTAAACTGACAATCTTGATCATTGAAGTCCTAACATAAGTTTTTGTGCATATAACTTCTAACACATTAAAAACTGTCTTACAGCATTGCAGAAAACATTGTATTTCATAAGGCATAAGCATCTTTCAGTTTGGCAAGATTTGCCCTGTATACTGAATGAAACAGCTTTCTCTAATAGAGAGAAAAGCTTTTGAGCAGATTTGGGCTTGATTTCACTTCATTTGAACAGAGGCACTATTTCAACATTACTGGACTCAGAAAGCTGTAAACTGACAATCTTGATCATTGAAGTCCTAACATAAGTTTTTGTGCATATAACTTCTAACACATTAAAAACTGTCTTACAGCATTGCAGAAAACATTGTATTTCATAAGGCATAAACATCTTTCAGTTTGGCAAGATTTGCACTGAATATTGAATGAAACAGCTTTCTCTAATAGAGAGAAAAGCTTTTGAGCAGATTTGGGCTTGATTTCACTTCATTTGAACAGAGGCACTATTTCAACATTACAGGACTCAGAAAGCTGTAAACTGACAATCTTGATCATTGAAGTCCTAACATAAGCTTTTGTGCATATAACTTCTAACACATTAAAAACTGTCTTACAGCATTGCAGAAAACATTGTATTTCATAAGGCATAAGCATCTTTCAGTTTGGCAAGATTTGCACTGAATATTGAATGAAACAGCTTTCCCTAATAGAGAGAAAAGCTTTTGAGCAGATTTGGGCTTGATTTCACTTCATTTGAACAGAGGCACTATTTCAACATTACAGGACTCAGAAAGCTGTAAACTGACAATCTTGATCATTGAAGTCCTAACATAAGTTTTTGTGCATATAACTTCTAACACATTAAACACTGTCTTACAGCATTGCAGAAAACATTGTATTTCATAAGGCATAAGCATCTTTCAGTTTGGCAAGATTTGCACTGAATATTGAATGAAACAGCTTTCTCTAATAGAGAGAAAAGCTTTTGAGCAGATTTGGGCTTGATTTCACTTCATTTGAACAGAGGCACTATTTCAACATTACAGGACTCAGAAAGCTGTAAACTGACAATCTTGATCATTGAAGTCCTAACATAAGTTTTTGTGCATATAACTTCTAACACATTAAAAACTGTCTTACAGCATTGCAGAAAACATTGTATTTCATAAGGCATAAGCATCTTTCAGTTTGGCAAGATTTGCCCTGTATACTGAATGAAACAGCTTTCTCTAATAGAGAGAAAAGCTTTTGAGCAGATTTGGGCTTGATTTCACTTCATTTGAACAGAGGCACTATTTCAACATTACTGGACTCAGAAAGCTGTAAACTGACAATCTTGATCATTGAAGTCCTAACATAAGTTTTTGTGCATATAACTTCTAACACATTAAAAACTGTCTTACAGCATTGCAGAAAACATTGTATTTCATAAGGCATAAGCATCTTTCAGTTTGGCAAGATTTGCACTGAATATTGAATGAAACAGCTTTCTCTAATAGAGAGAAAAGCTTTTGAGCAGATTTGGGCTTGATTTCACTTCATTTGAACAGAGGCACTATTTCAACATTACAGGACTCAGAAAGCTGTAAACTGACAATCTTGATCATTGAAGTCCTAACATAAGTTTTTGTGCATATAACTTCTAACACATTAAAAACTGTCTTACAGCATTGCAGAAAACATTGTATTTCATAAGGCATAAGCATCTTTCAGTTTGGCAAGATTTGCACTGAATACTGAATGAAACAGCTTTCCCTAATAGAGAGAAAAGCTTTTGAGCAGATTTGGGCTTGATTTCACTTCATTTGAACAGAGGCACTATTTCAACATTACTGGACTCAGAAAGCTGTAAACTGACATTCTTGATCATTGAAGTCCTAACATAAGTTTTTGTGCATATAACTTCTAACACATTAAAAACTGTCTTACAGCATTGCAGAAAACATTGTATTTCATAGGGCATAAGCATCTTTCAGTTTGGCAAGATTTGCACTGAATACTGAATGAAACAGCTTTCTCTACTAGTGAGAAAAGCTTTTGAACAGATTTGGGCTTGATTTCACTTCATTTGAACAGAGGCACTATTTCAACATTACCGGACTCAGAAAGCTGTAAACTGACAATCTTGATCATTGAAGTCCTAACATAAGTTTTTGTGCATATAACTTCTAACACATTAAAAACTGTCTTACAGCATTGCAGAAAACATTGTATTTCATAAGGCATATGCATCTTTCAGTTTGGCAAGATTTGCACTGAATATTGAATGAAACAGCTTTCTCTAATAGAGAGAAAAGCTTTTGAGCAGATTTGGGCTTGATTTCACTTCATTTGAACAGAGGCACTATTTCAACATTACAGGACTCAGAAAGCTGTAAACTGACAATCTTGATCATTGAAGTCCTAACATAAGTTTTTGTGCATATAACTTCTAACACATTAAAAACTGTCTTACAGCATTGCAGAAAACATTGTATTTCATAAGGCATAAGCATCTTTCAGTTTGGCAAGATTTGCACTGAATATTGAATGAAACAGCTTTCTCTAATAGAGAGAAAAGCTTTTGAGCAGATTTGGGCTTGATTTCACTTCATTTGAACAGAGGCACTATTTCAACATTACAGGACTCAGAAAGCTGTAAACTGACAATCTTGATCATTGAAGTCCTAACATAAGCTTTTGTGCATATAACTTCTAACACATTAAAAACTGTCTTACAGCATTGCAGAAAACATTGTATTTCATAAGGCATAAGCATCTTTCAGTTTGGCAAGATTTGCACTGAATATTGAATGAAACAGCTTTCCCTAATAGAGAGAAAAGCTTTTGAGCAGATTTGGGCTTGATTTCACTTCATTTGAACAGAGGCACTATTTCAACATTACCGGACTCAGAAAGCTGTAAACTGACAATCTTGATCATTGAAGTCCTAACATAAGTTTTTGTGCATATAACTTCTAACACATTAAAAACTGTCTTACAGCATTGCAGAAAACATTGTATTTCATAAGGCATAAGCATCTTTCAGTTTGGCAAGATTTGCACTGAATATTGAATGAAACAGCTTTCTCTAATAGAGAGAAAAGCTTTTGAGCAGATTTGGGCTTGATTTCACTTCATTTGAACAGAGGCACTATTTCAACATTACAGGACTCAGAAAGCTGTAAACTGACAATCTTGATCATTGAAGTCCTAACATAAGTTTTTGTGCATATAACTTCTAACACATTAAACACTGTCTTACAGCATTGCAGAAAACATTGTATTTCATAAGACATAAGCATCTTTCAGTTTGGCAAGATTTGCACTGAATATTGAATGAAACAGCTTTCTCTAATAGAGAGAAAAGCTTTTGAGCAGATTTGGGCTTGATTTCACTTCATTTGAACAGAGGCACTATTTCAACATTACTGGACTCAGAAAGCTGTAAACTGACATTCTTGATCATTGAAGTCCTAACATAAGTTTTTGTGCATATAACTTCTAACACATTAAAAACTGTCTTACAGCATTGCAGAAAACATTGTATTTCATAAGGCATAAGCATCTTTCAGTTTGGCAAGATTTGCACTGAATACTGAATGAAACAGCTTTCTCTACTAGTGAGAAAAGCTTTTGAACAGATTTGGGCTTGATTTCACTTCATTTGAACAGAGGCACTATTTCGACATTACAGGACTCAGAAAGCTGTAAACTGACAATCTTGATCATTGAAGTCCTAACATAAGTTTTTGTGCATATAACTTCTAACACATTAAAAACTGTCTTACAGCATTGCAGAAAACATTGTATTTCATAAGGCATAAGCATCTTTCAGTTTGGCAAGATTTGCACTGAATATTGAATGAAACAGCTTTCTCTAATAGAGAGAAAAGCTTTTGAGCAGATTTGGGCTTGATTTCACTTCATTTGAACAGAGGCACTATTTCAACATTACAGGACTCAGAAAGCTGTAAACTGACAATCTTGATCATTGAAGTCCTAACATAAGTTTTTGTGCATATAACTTCTAACACATTAAACACTGTCTTACAGCATTGCAGAAAACATTGTATTTCATAAGGCATAAGCATCTTTCAGTTTGGCAAGATTTGCACTGAATATTGAATGAAACAGCTTTCTCTAATAGAGAGAAAAGCTTTTGAGCAGATTTGGGCTTGATTTCACTTCATTTGAACAGAGGCACTATTTCAACATTACAGGACTCAGAAAGCTGTAAACTGACAATCTTGATCATTGAAGTCCTAACATAAGTTTTTGTGCATATAACTTCTAACACATTAAAAACTGTCTTACAGCATTGCAGAAAACATTGTATTTCATAAGGCATAAGCATCTTTCATTTTGGCAAGATTTGCCCTGTATACTGAATGAAACAGCTTTCTCTAATAGAGAGAAAAGCTTTTGAGCAGATTTGGGCTTGATTTCACTTCATTTGAACAGAGGCACTATTTCAACATTACAGGACTCAGAAAGCTGTAAACTGACAATCTTGATCATTGAAGTCCTAACATAAGTTTTTGTGCATATAACTTCTAACACATTAAAAACTGTCTTACAGCATTGCAGAAAACATTGTATTTCATAAGGCATAAACATCTTTCAGTTTGGCAAGATTTGCACTGAATATTGAATGAAACAGCTTTCTCTAATAGAGAGAAAAGCTTTTGAGCAGATTTGGGCTTGATTTCACTTCATTTGAACAGAGGCACTATTTCAACATTACAGGACTCAGAAAGCTGTAAACTGACAATCTTGATCATTGAAGTCCTAACATAAGCTTTTGTGCATATAACTTCTAACACATTAAAAACTGTCTTACAGCATTGCAGAAAACATTGTATTTCATAAGGCATAAGCATCTTTCAGTTTGGCAAGATTTGCACTGAATATTGAATGAAACAGCTTTCCCTAATAGAGAGAAAAGCTTTTGAGCAGATTTGGGCTTGATTTCACTTCATTTGAACAGAGGCACTATTTCAACATTACAGGACTCAGAAAGCTGTAAACTGACAATCTTGATCATTGAAGTCCTAACATAAGTTTTTGTGCATATAACTTCTAACACATTAAACACTGTCTTACAGCATTGCAGAAAACATTGTATTTCATAAGGCATAAGCATCTTTCAGTTTGGCAAGATTTGCACTGAATATTGAATGAAACAGCTTTCTCTAATAGAGAGAAAAGCTTTTGAGCAGATTTGGGCTTGATTTCACTTCATTTGAACAGAGGCACTATTTCAACATTACAGGACTCAGAAAGCTGTAAACTGACAATCTTGATCATTGAAGTCCTAACATAAGTTTTTTTGCATATAACTTCTAACACATTAAAAACTGTCTTACAGCATTGCAGAAAACATTGTATTTCATAAGGCATAAGCATCTTTCAGTTTGGCAAGATTTGCCCTGTATACTGAATGAAACAGCTTTCTCTAATAGAGAGAAAAGCTTTTGAGCAGATTTGGGCTTGATTTCACTTCATTTGAACAGAGGCACTATTTCAACATTACTGGACTCAGAAAGCTGTAAACTGACAATCTTGATCATTGAAGTCCTAACATAAGTTTTTGTGCATATAACTTCTAACACATTAAACACTGTCTTACAGCATTGCAGAAAACATTGTATTTCATAAGACATAAGCATCTTTCAGTTTGGCAAGATTTGCACTGAATATTGAATGAAACAGCTTTCTCTAATAGAGAGAAAAGCTTTTGAGCAGATTTGGGCTTGATTTCACTTCATTTGAACAGAGGCACTATTTCAACATTACTGGACTCAGAAAGCTGTAAACTGACATTCTTGATCATTGAAGTCCTAACATAAGTTTTTGTGCATATAACTTCTAACACATTAAAAACTGTCTTACAGCATTGCAGAAAACATTGTATTTCATAAGGCATAAGCATCTTTCAGTTTGGCAAGATTTGCACTGAATACTGAATGAAACAGCTTTCTCTACTAGTGAGAAAAGCTTTTGAACAGATTTGGGCTTGATTTCACTTCATTTGAACAGAGGCACTATTTCGACATTACAGGACTCAGAAAGCTGTAAACTGACAATCTTGATCATTGAAGTCCTAACATAAGTTTTTGTGCATATAACTTCTAACACATTAAAAACTGTCTTACAGCATTGCAGAAAACATTGTATTTCATAAGGCATAAGCATCTTTCAGTTTGGCAAGATTTGCACTGAATATTGAATGAAACAGCTTTCTCTAATAGAGAGAAAAGCTTTTGAGCAGATTTGGGCTTGATTTCACTTCATTTGAACAGAGGCACTATTTCAACATTACAGGACTCAGAAAGCTGTAAACTGACAATCTTGATCATTGAAGTCCTAACATAAGTTTTTGTGCATATAACTTCTAACACATTAAACACTGTCTTACAGCATTGCAGAAAACATTGTATTTCATAAGGCATAAGCATCTTTCAGTTTGGCAAGATTTGCACTGAATATTGAATGAAACAGCTTTCTCTAATAGAGAGAAAAGCTTTTGAGCAGATTTGGGCTTGATTTCACTTCATTTGAACAGAGGCACTATTTCAACATTACAGGACTCAGAAAGCTGTAAACTGACAATCTTGATCATTGAAGTCCTAACATAAGTTTTTGTGCATATAACTTCTAACACATTAAAAACTGTCTTACAGCATTGCAGAAAACATTGTATTTCATAAGGCATAAGCATCTTTCATTTTGGCAAGATTTGCCCTGTATACTGAATGAAACAGCTTTCTCTAATAGAGAGAAAAGCTTTTGAGCAGATTTGGGCTTGATTTCACTTCATTTGAACAGAGGCACTATTTCAACATTACAGGACTCAGAAAGCTGTAAACTGACAATCTTGATCATTGAAGTCCTAACATAAGTTTTTGTGCATATAACTTCTAACACATTAAAAACTGTCTTACAGCATTGCAGAAAACATTGTATTTCATAAGGCATAAACATCTTTCAGTTTGGCAAGATTTGCACTGAATATTGAATGAAACAGCTTTCTCTAATAGAGAGAAAAGCTTTTGAGCAGATTTGGGCTTGATTTCACTTCATTTGAACAGAGGCACTATTTCAACATTACAGGACTCAGAAAGCTGTAAACTGACAATCTTGATCATTGAAGTCCTAACATAAGCTTTTGTGCATATAACTTCTAACACATTAAAAACTGTCTTACAGCATTGCAGAAAACATTGTATTTCATAAGGCATAAGCATCTTTCAGTTTGGCAAGATTTGCACTGAATATTGAATGAAACAGCTTTCCCTAATAGAGAGAAAAGCTTTTGAGCAGATTTGGGCTTGATTTCACTTCATTTGAACAGAGGCACTATTTCAACATTACAGGACTCAGAAAGCTGTAAACTGACAATCTTGATCATTGAAGTCCTAACATAAGTTTTTGTGCATATAACTTCTAACACATTAAACACTGTCTTACAGCATTGCAGAAAACATTGTATTTCATAAGGCATAAGCATCTTTCAGTTTGGCAAGATTTGCACTGAATATTGAATGAAACAGCTTTCTCTAATAGAGAGAAAAGCTTTTGAGCAGATTTGGGCTTGATTTCACTTCATTTGAACAGAGGCACTATTTCAACATTACAGGACTCAGAAAGCTGTAAACTGACAATCTTGATCATTGAAGTCCTAACATAAGTTTTTTTGCATATAACTTCTAACACATTAAAAACTGTCTTACAGCATTGCAGAAAACATTGTATTTCATAAGGCATAAGCATCTTTCAGTTTGGCAAGATTTGCCCTGTATACTGAATGAAACAGCTTTCTCTAATAGAGAGAAAAGCTTTTGAGCAGATTTGGGCTTGATTTCACTTCATTTGAACAGAGGCACTATTTCAACATTACTGGACTCAGAAAGCTGTAAACTGACAATCTTGATCATTGAAGTCCTAACATAAGTTTTTGTGCATATAACTTCTAACACATTAAAAACTGTCTTACAGCATTGCAGAAAACATTGTATTTCATAAGGCATAAGCATCTTTCAGTTTGGCAAGATTTGCACTGAATATTGAATGAAACAGCTTTCTCTAATAGAGAGAAAAGCTTTTGAGCAGATTTGGGCTTGATTTCACTTCATTTGAACAGAGGCACTATTTCAACATTACAGGACTCAGAAAGCTGTAAACTGACAATCTTGATCATTGAAGTCCTAACATAAGTTTTTGTGCATATAACTTCTAACACATTAAAAACTGTCTTACAGCATTGCAGAAAACATTGTATTTCATAAGGCATAAGCATCTTTCAGTTTGGCAAGATTTGCACTGAATACTGAATGAAACAGCTTTCCCTAATAGAGAGAAAAGCTTTTGAGCAGATTTGGGCTTGATTTCACTTCATTTGAACAGAGGCACTATTTCAACATTACTGGACTCAGAAAGCTGTAAACTGACATTCTTGATCATTGAAGTCCTAACATAAGTTTTTGTGCATATAACTTCTAACACATTAAAAACTGTCTTACAGCATTGCAGAAAACATTGTATTTCATAGGGCATAAGCATCTTTCAGTTTGGCAAGATTTGCACTGAATACTGAATGAAACAGCTTTCTCTACTAGTGAGAAAAGCTTTTGAACAGATTTGGGCTTGATTTCACTTCATTTGAACAGAGGCACTATTTCAACATTACCGGACTCAGAAAGCTGTAAACTGACAATCTTGATCATTGAAGTCCTAACATAAGTTTTTGTGCATATAACTTCTAACACATTAAAAACTGTCTTACAGCATTGCAGAAAACATTGTATTTCATAAGGCATAAGCATCTTTCAGTTTGGCAAGATTTGCACTGAATATTGAATGAAACAGCTTTCTCTAATAGAGAGAAAAGCTTTTGAGCAGATTTGGGCTTGATTTCACTTCATTTGAACAGATGCACTATTTCAACATTACAGGACTCAGAAAGCTGTAAACTGACAATCTTGATCATTGAAGTCCTAACATAAGTTTTTGTGCATATAACTTCTAACACATTAAAAACTGTCTTACAGCATTGCAGAAAACATTGTATTTCATAAGGCATAAGCATCTTTCAGTTTGGCAAGATTTGCACTGAATATTGAATGAAACAGCTTTCCCTAATAGAGAGAAAAGCTTTTGAGCAGATTTGGGCTTGATTTCACTTCATTTGAACAGAGGCACTATTTCAACATTACAGGACTCAGAAAGCTGTAAACTGACAATCTTGATCATTGAAGTCCTAACATAAGTTTTTGTGCATATAACTTCTAACACATTAAAAACTGTCTTACAGCATTGCAGAAAACATTGTATTTCATAAGGCATAAGCATCTTTCAGTTTGGCAAGATTTGCACTGAATATTGAATGAAACAGCTTTCTCTAATAGAGAGAAAAGCTTTTGAGCAGATTTGGGCTTGATTTCACTTCATTTGAACAGAGGCACTATTTCAACATTACAGGACTCAGAAAGCTGTAAACTGACAATCTTGATCATTGAAGTCCTAACATAAGCTTTGTGCATATAACTTCTAACACATTAAAAACTGTCTTACAGCATTGCAGAAAACATTGTATTTCATAAGGCATAAGCATCTTTCAGTTTGGCAAGATTTGCACTGAATATTGAATGAAACAGCTTTCTCTAATAGAGAGAAAAGCTTTTGAGCAGATTTGGGCTTGATTTCACTTCATTTGAACAGAGGCACTATTTCAACATTACAGGACTCAGAAAGCTGTAAACTGACAATCTTGATCATTGAAGTCCTAACATAAGTTTTTGTGCATATAACTTCTAACACATTAAAAACTGTCTTACAGCATTGCAGAAAACATTGTATTTCATAAGGCATAAGCATCTTTCAGTTTGGCAAGATTTGCACTGAATATTGAATGAAACAGCTTTCCCTAATAGAGAGAAAAGCTTTTGAGCAGATTTGGGCTTGATTTCACTTCATTTGAACAGAGGCACTATTTCAACATTACTGGACTCAGAAAGCTGTAAACTGACATTCTTGATCATTGAAGTCCTAACATAAGTTTTTGTGCATATAACTTCTAACACATTAAAAACTGTCTTACAGCATTGCAGAAAACATTGTATTTCATAAGGCATAAGCATCTTTCAGTTTGGCAAGATTTGCACTGAATATTGAATGAAACAGCTTTCCCTAATAGAGAGAAAAGCTTTTGAGCAGATTTGGGCTTGATTTCACTTCATTTGAACAGAGGCACTATTTCAACATTACTGGACTCAGAAAGCTGTAAACTGACATTCTTGATCATTGAAGTCCTAACATAAGTTTTTGTGCATATAAATTCTAACACATTAAAAACTGTCTTACAGCATTGCAGAAAACATTGTATTTCATAAGGCCTAAGCATCTTTCAGTTTGGCAAGATTTGCACTGAATACTGAATGAAACAGCTTTCTCTACTAGTGAGAAAAGCTTTTGAACAGATTTGGGCTTGATTTCACTTCATTTGAACAGAGGCACTATTTCAACATTACAGGACTCAGAAAGCTGTAAACTGACAATCTTGATCATTGAAGTCCTAACATAAGTTTTTGTGCATATAACTTCTAACACATTAAAAACTGTCTTACAGCATTGCAGAAAACATTGTATTTCATAAGGCATAAGCATCTTTCAGTTTGGCAAGATTTGCACTGAATATTGAATGAAACAGCTTTCTCTAATAGAGAGAAAAGCTTTTGAGCAGATTTGGGCTTGATTTCACTTCATTTGAACAGAGGCACTATTTCAACATTACAGGACTCAGAAAGCTGTAAACTGACAATCTTGATCATTGAAGTCCTAACATAAGTTTTTGTGCATATAACTTCTAACACATTAAAAACTGTCTTACAGCATTGCAGAAAACATTGTATTTCATAAGGCATAAGCATCTTTCAGTTTGGCAAGATTTGCCCTGTATACTGAATGAAACAGCTTTCTCTAATAGAGACAAAAGCTTTTGAGCAGATTTGGGCTTGATTTCACTTCATTTGAACAGAGGCACTATTTCAACATTACAGGACTCAGAAAGCTGTAAACTGACAATCTTGATCATTGAAGTCCTTACATAAGTTTTTGTGCATATAACTTCTAACACATTAAAAACTGTCTTACAGCATTGCAGAAAACATTGTATTTCATAAGGCATAAGCATCTTTCAGTTTGGCAAGATTTGCACTGAATATTGAATGAAACAGCTTTCTCTAATAGAGAGAAAAGCTTTTGAGCAGATTTGGGCTTGATTTCACTTCATTTGAACAGAGGCACTATTTCAACATTACAGGACTCAGAAAGCTGTAAACTGACAATCTTGATCATTGAAGTCCTAACATAAGTTTTTGTGCATATAACTTCTAACACATTAAAAACTGTCTTACAGCATTGCAGAAAACATTGTATTTCATAAGGCATAAGCATCTTTCAGTTTGGCAAGATTTGCACTGAATATTGAATGAAACAGCTTTCCCTAATAGAGAGAAAAGCTTTTGAGCAGATTTGGGCTTGATTTCACTTCATTTGAACAGAGGCACTATTTCAACATTACAGGACTCAGAAAGCTGTAAACTGACAATCTTGATCATTGAAGTCCTAACATAAGTTTTTGTGCATATAACTTCTAACACATTAAAAACTGTCTTACAGCATTGCAGAAAACATTGTATTTCATAAGGCATAAGCATCTTTCAGTTTGGCAAGATTTGCACTGAATATTGAATGAAACAGCTTTCTCTAATAGAGAGAAAAGCTTTTGAGCAGATTTGGGCTTGATTTCACTTCATTTGAACAGAGGCACTATTTCAACATTACAGGACTCAGAAAGCTGTAAACTGACAATCTTGATCATTGAAGTCCTAACATAAGCTTTTGTGCATATAACTTCTAACACATTAAAAACTGTCTTACAGCATTGCAGAAAACATTGTATTTCATAAGGCATAAGCATCTTTCAGTTTGGCAAGATTTGCACTGAATATTGAATGAAACAGCTTTCCCTAATAGAGAGAAAAGCTTTTGAGCAGATTTGGGCTTGATTTCACTTCATTTGAACAGAGGCACTATTTCAACATTACAGGACTCAGAAAGCTGTAAACTGACAATCTTGATCATTGAAGTCCTAACATAAGTTTTTGTGCATATAACTTCTAACACATTAAAAACTGTCTTACAGCATTGCAGAAAACATTGTATTTCATAAGGCATAAGCATCTTTCAGTTTGGCAAGATTTGCACTGAATATTGAATGAAACAGCTTTCCCTAATAGAGAGAAAAGCTTTTGAGCAGATTTGGGCTTGATTTCACTTCATTTGAACAGAGGCACTTTTTCAACATTACTGGACTCAGAAAGCTGTAAACTGACATTCTTGATCATTGAAGTCCTAACATAAGTTTTTGTGCATATAACTTCTAACACATTAAAAACTGTCTTACAGCATTGCAGAAAACATTGTATTTCATAAGGCATAAGCATCTTTCAGTTTGGCAAGATTTGCACTGAATACTGAATGAAACAGCTTTCTCTACTAGTGAGAAAAGCTTTTGAACAGATTTGGGCTTGATTTCACTTCATTTGAACAGAGGCACTATTTCAACATTACAGGACTCAGAAAGCTGTAAACTGACAATCTTGATCATTGAAGTCCTAACATAAGTTTTTGTGCATATAACTTCTAACACATTAAAAACTGTCTTACAGCATTGCAGAAAACATTGTATTTCATAAGGCATAAGCATCTTTCAGTTTGGCAAGATTTGCACTGAATATTGAATGAAACAGCTTTCTCTAATAGAGAGAAAAGCTTTTGAGCAGATTTGGGCTTGATTTCACTTCATTTGAACAGAGGCACTATTTCAACATTACAGGACTCAGAAAGCTGTAAACTGACAATCTTGATCATTGAAGTCCTAACATAAGTTTTTGTGCATATAACTTCTAACACATTAAAAACTGTCTTACAGCATTGCAGAAAACATTGTATTTCATAAGGCATAAGCATCTTTCAGTTTGGCAAGATTTGCCCTGTATACTGAATGAAACAGCTTTCTCTAATAGAGACAAAAGCTTTTGAGCAGATTTGGGCTTGATTTCACTTCATTTGAACAGAGGCACTATTTCAACATTACAGGACTCAGAAAGCTGTAAACTGACAATCTTGATCATTGAAGTCCTAACATAAGTTTTTGTGCATATAACTTCTAACACATTAAACACTGTCTTACAGCATTGCAGAAAACATTGTATTTCATAAGGCATAAGCATCTTTCAGTTTGGCAAGATTTGCACTGAATATTGAATGAAACAGCTTTCTCTAATAGAGAGAAAAGCTTTTGAGCAGATTTGGGCTTGATTTCACTTCATTTGAACAGAGGCACTATTTCAACATTACAGGACTCAGAAAGCTGTAAACTGACAATCTTGATCATTGAAGTCCTAACATAAGTTTTTGTGCATATAACTTCTAACACATTAAAAACTGTCTTACAGCATTGCAGAAAACATTGTATTTCATAAGGCATAAGCATCTTTCAGTTTGGCAAGATTTGCCCTGTATACTGAATGAAACAGCTTTCTCTAATAGAGAGAAAAGCTTTTGAGCAGATTTGGGCTTGATTTCACTTCATTTGAACAGAGGCACTATTTCAACATTACTGGACTCAGAAAGCTGTAAACTGACAATCTTGATCATTGAAGTCCTAACATAAGTTTTTGTGCATATAACTTCTAACACATTAAAAAATGTCTTACAGCATTGCAGAAAACATTGTATTTCATAAGGCATAAGCATCTTTCAGTTTGGCAAGATTTGCACTGAATATTGAATGAAACAGCTTTCTCTAATAGAGAGAAAAGCTTTTGAGCAGATTTGGGCTTGATTTCACTTCATTTGAACAGAGGCACTATTTCAACATTACAGGACTCAGAAAGCTGTAAACTGACAATCTTGATCATTGAAGTCCTAACATAAGTTTTTGTGCATATAACTTCTAACACATTAAAAACTGTCTTACAGCATTGCAGAAAACATTGTATTTCATAAGGCATAAGCATCTTTCAGTTTGGCAAGATTTGCACTGAATATTGAATGAAACAGCTTTCTCTAATAGAGAGAAAAGCTTTTGAGCAGATTTGGGCTTGATTTCACTTCATTTGAACAGAGGCACTATTTCAACATTACAGGACTCAGAACGCTGTAAACTGACAATCTTGATCATTGAAGTCCTAACATAAGTTTTTGTGCATATAACTTCTAACACATTAAAAACTGTCTTACAGCATTGCAGAAAACATTGTATTTCATAAGGCATAAGCATCTTTCAGTTTGGCAAGATTTGCCCTGTATACTGAATGAAACAGCTTTCTCTAATAGAGAGAAAAGCTTTTGAGCAGATTTGGGCTTGATTTCACTTCATTTGAACAGAGGCACTATTTCAACATTACTGGACTCAGAAAGCTGTAAACTGACAATCTTGATCATTGAAGTCCTAACATAAGTTTTTGTGCATATAACTTCTAACACATTAAAAACTGTCTTACAGCATTGCAGAAAACATTGTATTTCATAAGGCATAAGCATCTTTCAGTTTGGCAAGATTTGCACTGAATATTGAATGAAACAGCTTTCTCTAATAGAGAGAAAAGCTTTTGAGCAGATTTGGGCTTGATTTCACTTCATTTGAACAGAGGCACTATTTCAACATTACAGGACTCAGAAAGCTGTAAACTGACAATCTTGATCATTGAAGTCCTAACATAAGTTTTTGTGCATATAACTTCTAACACATTAAAAACTGTCTTACAGCATTGCAGAAAACATTGTATTTCATAAGGCATAAGCATCTTTCAGTTTGGCAAGATTTGCACTGAATATTGAATGAAACAGCTTTCCCTAATAGAGAGAAAAGCTTTTGAGCAGATTTGGGCTTGATTTCACTTCATTTGAACAGAGGCACTATTTCAACATTACTGGACTCAGAAAGCTGTAAACTGACATTCTTGATCATTGAAGTCCTAACATAAGTTTTTGTGCATATAACTTCTAACACATTAAAAACTGTCTTACAGCATTGCAGAAAACATTGTATTTCATAAGGCATAAGCATCTTTCAGTTTGGCAAGATTTGCACTGAATACTGAATGAAACAGTTTTCTCTACTAGTGAGAAAAGCTTTTGAACAGATTTGGGCTTGATTTCACTTCATTTGAACAAAGGCACTATTTCAACATTACAGGACTCAGAAAGCTGTAAACTGACAATCTTGATCATTGAAGTCCTAACATAAGTTTTTGTGCATATAACTTCTAACACATTAAAAACTGTCTTACAGCATTGCAGAAAACATTGTATTTCATAAGGCATAAGCATCTTTCAGTTTGGCAAGATTTGCACTGAATATTGAATGAAACAGCTTTCTCTAATAGAGAGAAAAGCTTTTGAGCAGATTTGGGCTTGATTTCACTTCATTTGAACAGAGGCACTATTTCAACATTACAGGACTCAGAAAGCTGTAAACTGACAATCTTGATCATTGAAGTCCTAACATAAGTTTTTGTGCATATAACTTCTAACACATTAAAAACTGTCTTACAGCATTGCAGAAAACATTGTATTTCATAAGGCATAAGCATCTTTCAGTTTGGCAAGATTTGCACTGAATATTGAATGAAACAGCTTTCCCTAATAGAGAGAAAAGCTTTTGAGCAGATTTGGGCTTGATTTCACTTCATTTGAACAGAGGCACTATTTCAACATTACAGGACTCAGAAAGCTGTAAACTGACAATCTTGATCATTGAAGTCCTAACATAAGTTTTTGTGCATATAACTTCTAACACATTAAAAACTGTCTTACAGCATTGCAGAAAACATTGTATTTCATAAGGCATAAGCATCTTTCAGTTTGGCAAGATTTGCACTGAATATTGAATGAAACAGCTTTCTCTAATAGAGAGAAAAGCTTTTGAGCAGATTTGGGCTTGATTTCACTTCATTTGAACAGAGGCACTATTTCAACATTACAGGACTCAGAAAGCTGTAAACTGACAATCTTGATCATTGAAGTCCTAACATAAGTTTTTGTGCATATAACTTCTAACACTTTAAAAACTGTCTTACAGCATTGCAGAAAACATTGTATTTCATAAGGCATAAGCATCTTTCAGTTTGGCAAGATTTGCACTGAATATTGAATGAAACAGCTTTCTCTAATAGAGAGAAAAGCTTTTGAGCAGATTTGGGCTTGATTTCACTTCATTTGAACAGAGGCACTATTTCAACATTACAGGACTCAGAAAGCTGTAAACTGACAATCTTGATCATTGAAGTCCTAACATAAGTTTTTGTGCATATAACTTCTAACACATTAAAAACTGTCTTACAGCATTGCAGAAAACATTGTATTTCATAAGGCATAAGCATCTTTCAGTTTGGCAAGATTTGCACTGAATATTGAATGAAACAGCTTTCCCTAATAGGAGAGAAAAGCTTTTGAGCAGATTTGGGCTTGATTTCACTTCATTTGAACAGAGGCACTATTTCAACATTACAGGACTCAGAAAGCTGTAAACTGACAATCTTGATCATTGAAGTCCTAACATAAGTTTTTGTGCATATAACTTCTAACACATTAAAAACTGTCTTACAGCATTGCAGAAAACATTGTATTTCATAAGGCATAAGCATCTTTCAGTTTGGCAAGATTTGCACTGAATATTGAATGAAACAGCTTTCTCTAATAGAGAGAAAAGCTTTTGAGCAGATTTGGGCTTGATTTCACTTCATTTGAACAGAGGCACTATTTCAACATTACAGGACTCAGAAAGCTGTAAACTGACAATCTTGATCATTGAAGTCCTAACATAAGCTTTTGTGCATATAACTTCTAACACATTAAAAACTGTCTTACAGCATTGCAGAAAACATTGTATTTCATAAGGCATAAGCATCTTTCAGTTTGGCAAGATTTGCACTGAATATTGAATGAAACAGCTTTCTCTAATAGAGAGAAAAGCTTTTGAGCAGATTTGGGCTTGATTTCACTTCATTTGAACAGAGGCACTATTTCAACATTACAGGACTCAGAAAGCTGTAAACTGACAATCTTGATCATTGAAGTCCTAACATAAGTTTTTGTGCATATAACTTCTAACACATTAAAAACTGTCTTACAGCATTGCAGAAAACATTGTATTTCATAAGGCATAAGCATCTTTCAGTTTGGCAAGATTTGCACTGAATATTGAATGAAACAGCTTTCTCTAATAGAGAGAAAAGCTTTTGAGCAGATTTGGGCTTAATTTCACTTCATTTGAACAGAGGCACTATTTCAACATTACAGGACTCAGAAAGCTGTAAACTGACAGTCTTGATCATTGAAGTCCTAACATAAGTTTTTGTGCATATAACTTCTAACACATTAAAAACTGTCTTACAGCATTGCAGAAAACATTGTATTTCATAAGGCATAAGCATCTTTCAGTTTGGCAAGATTTGCCCTGTATACTGAATGAAACAGCTTTCTCTAATAGAGACAAAAGCTTTTGAGCAGATTTGGGCTTGATTTCACTTCATTTGAACAGAGGCACTATTTCAACATTACTGGACTCAGAAAGCTGTAAACTGACAATCTTGATCATTGAAGTCCTAACATAAGTTTTTGTGCATATAACTTCTAACACATTAAACACTGTCTTACAGCATTGCAGAAAACATTGTATTTCATAAGGCATAAGCATCTTTCAGTTTGGCAAGATTTGCACTGAATATTGAATGAAACAGCTTTCTCTAATAGAGAGAAAAGCTTTTGAGCAGATTTGGGCTTGATTTCACTTCATTTGAACAGAGGCACTATTTCAACATTACAGGACTCAGAAAGCTGTAAACTGACAATCTTGATCATTGAAGTCCTAACATAAGTTTTTGTGCATATAACTTCTAACACATTAAAAACTGTCTTACAGCATTGCAGAAAACATTGTATTTCATAAGGCATAAGCATCTTTCAGTTTGGCAAGATTTGCACTGAATATTGAATGAAACAGCTTTCCCTAATAGAGAGAAAAGCTTTTGAGCAGATTTGGGCTTGATTTCACTTCATTTGAACAGAGGCACTATTTCAACATTACTGGACTCAGAAAGCTGTAAACTGACATTCTTGATCATTGAAGTCCTAACATAAGTTTTTGTGCATATAACTTCTAACACATTAAAAACTGTCTTACAGCATTGCAGAAAACATTGTATTTCATAAGGCATAAGCATCTTTCAGTTTGGCAAGATTTGCACTGAATATTGAATGAAACAGCTTTCCCTAATAGAGAGAAAAGCTTTTGAGCAGATTTGGGCTTGATTTCACTTCATTTGAACAGAGGCACTATTTCAACATTACTGGACTCAGAAAGCTGTAAACTGACATTCTTGATCATTGAAGTCCTAACATAAGTTTTTGTGCATATAAATTCTAACACATTAAAAACTGTCTTACAGCATTGCAGAAAACATTGTATTTCATAAGGCCTAAGCATCTTTCAGTTTGGCAAGATTTGCACTGAATACTGAATGAAACAGCTTTCTCTACTAGTGAGAAAAGCTTTTGAACAGATTTGGGCTTGATTTCACTTCATTTGAACAGAGGCACTATTTCAACATTACAGGACTCAGAAAGCTGTAAACTGACAATCTTGATCATTGAAGTCCTAACATAAGTTTTTGTGCATATAACTTCTAACACATTAAAAACTGTCTTACAGCATTGCAGAAAACATTGTATTTCATAAGGCATAAGCATCTTTCAGTTTGGCAAGATTTGCACTGAATATTGAATGAAACAGCTTTCTCTAATAGAGAGAAAAGCTTTTGAGCAGATTTGGGCTTGATTTCACTTCATTTGAACAGAGGCACTATTTCAACATTACAGGACTCAGAAAGCTGTAAACTGACAATCTTGATCATTGAAGTCCTAACATAAGTTTTTGTGCATATAACTTCTAACACATTAAAAACTGTCTTACAGCATTGCAGAAAACATTGTATTTCATAAGGCATAAGCATCTTTCAGTTTGGCAAGATTTGCCCTGTATACTGAATGAAACAGCTTTCTCTAATAGAGACAAAAGCTTTTGAGCAGATTTGGGCTTGATTTCACTTCATTTGAACAGAGGCACTATTTCAACATTACAGGACTCAGAAAGCTGTAAACTGACAATCTTGATCATTGAAGTCCTTACATAAGTTTTTGTGCATATAACTTCTAACACATTAAAAACTGTCTTACAGCATTGCAGAAAACATTGTATTTCATAAGGCATAAGCATCTTTCAGTTTGGCAAGATTTGCACTGAATATTGAATGAAACAGCTTTCTCTAATAGAGAGAAAAGCTTTTGAGCAGATTTGGGCTTGATTTCACTTCATTTGAACAGAGGCACTATTTCAACATTACAGGACTCAGAAAGCTGTAAACTGACAATCTTGATCATTGAAGTCCTAACATAAGTTTTTGTGCATATAACTTCTAACACATTAAAAACTGTCTTACAGCATTGCAGAAAACATTGTATTTCATAAGGCATAAGCATCTTTCAGTTTGGCAAGATTTGCACTGAATATTGAATGAAACAGCTTTCCCTAATAGAGAGAAAAGCTTTTGAGCAGATTTGGGCTTGATTTCACTTCATTTGAACAGAGGCACTATTTCAACATTACAGGACTCAGAAAGCTGTAAACTGACAATCTTGATCATTGAAGTCCTAACATAAGTTTTTGTGCATATAACTTCTAACACATTAAAAACTGTCTTACAGCATTGCAGAAAACATTGTATTTCATAAGGCATAAGCATCTTTCAGTTTGGCAAGATTTGCACTGAATATTGAATGAAACAGCTTTCTCTAATAGAGAGAAAAGCTTTTGAGCAGATTTGGGCTTGATTTCACTTCATTTGAACAGAGGCACTATTTCAACATTACAGGACTCAGAAAGCTGTAAACTGACAATCTTGATCATTGAAGTCCTAACATAAGCTTTTGTGCATATAACTTCTAACACATTAAAAACTGTCTTACAGCATTGCAGAAAACATTGTATTTCATAAGGCATAAGCATCTTTCAGTTTGGCAAGATTTGCACTGAATATTGAATGAAACAGCTTTCCCTAATAGAGAGAAAAGCTTTTGAGCAGATTTGGGCTTGATTTCACTTCATTTGAACAGAGGCACTATTTCAACATTACAGGACTCAGAAAGCTGTAAACTGACAATCTTGATCATTGAAGTCCTAACATAAGTTTTTGTGCATATAACTTCTAACACATTAAAAACTGTCTTACAGCATTGCAGAAAACATTGTATTTCATAAGGCATAAGCATCTTTCAGTTTGGCAAGATTTGCACTGAATATTGAATGAAACAGCTTTCCCTAATAGAGAGAAAAGCTTTTGAGCAGATTTGGGCTTGATTTCACTTCATTTGAACAGAGGCACTTTTTCAACATTACTGGACTCAGAAAGCTGTAAACTGACATTCTTGATCATTGAAGTCCTAACATAAGTTTTTGTGCATATAACTTCTAACACATTAAAAACTGTCTTACAGCATTGCAGAAAACATTGTATTTCATAAGGCATAAGCATCTTTCAGTTTGGCAAGATTTGCACTGAATACTGAATGAAACAGCTTTCTCTACTAGTGAGAAAAGCTTTTGAACAGATTTGGGCTTGATTTCACTTCATTTGAACAGAGGCACTATTTCAACATTACAGGACTCAGAAAGCTGTAAACTGACAATCTTGATCATTGAAGTCCTAACATAAGTTTTTGTGCATATAACTTCTAACACATTAAAAACTGTCTTACAGCATTGCAGAAAACATTGTATTTCATAAGGCATAAGCATCTTTCAGTTTGGCAAGATTTGCACTGAATATTGAATGAAACAGCTTTCTCTAATAGAGAGAAAAGCTTTTGAGCAGATTTGGGCTTGATTTCACTTCATTTGAACAGAGGCACTATTTCAACATTACAGGACTCAGAAAGCTGTAAACTGACAATCTTGATCATTGAAGTCCTAACATAAGTTTTTGTGCATATAACTTCTAACACATTAAAAACTGTCTTACAGCATTGCAGAAAACATTGTATTTCATAAGGCATAAGCATCTTTCAGTTTGGCAAGATTTGCCCTGTATACTGAATGAAACAGCTTTCTCTAATAGAGACAAAAGCTTTTGAGCAGATTTGGGCTTGATTTCACTTCATTTGAACAGAGGCACTATTTCAACATTACAGGACTCAGAAAGCTGTAAACTGACAATCTTGATCATTGAAGTCCTAACATAAGTTTTTGTGCATATAACTTCTAACACATTAAACACTGTCTTACAGCATTGCAGAAAACATTGTATTTCATAAGGCATAAGCATCTTTCAGTTTGGCAAGATTTGCACTGAATATTGAATGAAACAGCTTTCTCTAATAGAGAGAAAAGCTTTTGAGCAGATTTGGGCTTGATTTCACTTCATTTGAACAGAGGCACTATTTCAACATTACAGGACTCAGAAAGCTGTAAACTGACAATCTTGATCATTGAAGTCCTAACATAAGTTTTTGTGCATATAACTTCTAACACATTAAAAACTGTCTTACAGCATTGCAGAAAACATTGTATTTCATAAGGCATAAGCATCTTTCAGTTTGGCAAGATTTGCCCTGTATACTGAATGAAACAGCTTTCTCTAATAGAGAGAAAAGCTTTTGAGCAGATTTGGGCTTGATTTCACTTCATTTGAACAGAGGCACTATTTCAACATTACTGGACTCAGAAAGCTGTAAACTGACAATCTTGATCATTGAAGTCCTAACATAAGTTTTTGTGCATATAACTTCTAACACATTAAAAAATGTCTTACAGCATTGCAGAAAACATTGTATTTCATAAGGCATAAGCATCTTTCAGTTTGGCAAGATTTGCACTGAATATTGAATGAAACAGCTTTCTCTAATAGAGAGAAAAGCTTTTGAGCAGATTTGGGCTTGATTTCACTTCATTTGAACAGAGGCACTATTTCAACATTACAGGACTCAGAAAGCTGTAAACTGACAATCTTGATCATTGAAGTCCTAACATAAGTTTTTGTGCATATAACTTCTAACACATTAAAAACTGTCTTACAGCATTGCAGAAAACATTGTATTTCATAAGGCATAAGCATCTTTCAGTTTGGCAAGATTTGCACTGAATATTGAATGAAACAGCTTTCTCTAATAGAGAGAAAAGCTTTTGAGCAGATTTGGGCTTGATTTCACTTCATTTGAACAGAGGCACTATTTCAACATTACAGGACTCAGAACGCTGTAAACTGACAATCTTGATCATTGAAGTCCTAACATAAGTTTTTGTGCATATAACTTCTAACACATTAAAAACTGTCTTACAGCATTGCAGAAAACATTGTATTTCATAAGGCATAAGCATCTTTCAGTTTGGCAAGATTTGCCCTGTATACTGAATGAAACAGCTTTCTCTAATAGAGAGAAAAGCTTTTGAGCAGATTTGGGCTTGATTTCACTTCATTTGAACAGAGGCACTATTTCAACATTACTGGACTCAGAAAGCTGTAAACTGACAATCTTGATCATTGAAGTCCTAACATAAGTTTTTGTGCATATAACTTCTAACACATTAAAAACTGTCTTACAGCATTGCAGAAAACATTGTATTTCATAAGGCATAAGCATCTTTCAGTTTGGCAAGATTTGCACTGAATATTGAATGAAACAGCTTTCTCTAATAGAGAGAAAAGCTTTTGAGCAGATTTGGGCTTGATTTCACTTCATTTGAACAGAGGCACTATTTCAACATTACAGGACTCAGAAAGCTGTAAACTGACAATCTTGATCATTGAAGTCCTAACATAAGTTTTTGTGCATATAACTTCTAACACATTAAAAACTGTCTTACAGCATTGCAGAAAACATTGTATTTCATAAGGCATAAGCATCTTTCAGTTTGGCAAGATTTGCACTGAATATTGAATGAAACAGCTTTCCCTAATAGAGAGAAAAGCTTTTGAGCAGATTTGGGCTTGATTTCACTTCATTTGAACAGAGGCACTATTTCAACATTACTGGACTCAGAAAGCTGTAAACTGACATTCTTGATCATTGAAGTCCTAACATAAGTTTTTGTGCATATAACTTCTAACACATTAAAAACTGTCTTACAGCATTGCAGAAAACATTGTATTTCATAAGGCATAAGCATCTTTCAGTTTGGCAAGATTTGCACTGAATACTGAATGAAACAGTTTTCTCTACTAGTGAGAAAAGCTTTTGAACAGATTTGGGCTTGATTTCACTTCATTTGAACAAAGGCACTATTTCAACATTACAGGACTCAGAAAGCTGTAAACTGACAATCTTGATCATTGAAGTCCTAACATAAGTTTTTGTGCATATAACTTCTAACACATTAAAAACTGTCTTACAGCATTGCAGAAAACATTGTATTTCATAAGGCATAAGCATCTTTCAGTTTGGCAAGATTTGCACTGAATATTGAATGAAACAGCTTTCTCTAATAGAGAGAAAAGCTTTTGAGCAGATTTGGGCTTGATTTCACTTCATTTGAACAGAGGCACTATTTCAACATTACAGGACTCAGAAAGCTGTAAACTGACAATCTTGATCATTGAAGTCCTAACATAAGTTTTTGTGCATATAACTTCTAACACATTAAAAACTGTCTTACAGCATTGCAGAAAACATTGTATTTCATAAGGCATAAGCATCTTTCAGTTTGGCAAGATTTGCACTGAATATTGAATGAAACAGCTTTCCCTAATAGAGAGAAAAGCTTTTGAGCAGATTTGGGCTTGATTTCACTTCATTTGAACAGAGGCACTATTTCAACATTACAGGACTCAGAAAGCTGTAAACTGACAATCTTGATCATTGAAGTCCTAACATAAGTTTTTGTGCATATAACTTCTAACACATTAAAAACTGTCTTACAGCATTGCAGAAAACATTGTATTTCATAAGGCATAAGCATCTTTCAGTTTGGCAAGATTTGCACTGAATATTGAATGAAACAGCTTTCTCTAATAGAGAGAAAAGCTTTTGAGCAGATTTGGGCTTGATTTCACTTCATTTGAACAGAGGCACTATTTCAACATTACAGGACTCAGAAAGCTGTAAACTGACAATCTTGATCATTGAAGTCCTAACATAAGTTTTTGTGCATATAACTTCTAACACTTTAAAAACTGTCTTACAGCATTGCAGAAAACATTGTATTTCATAAGGCATAAGCATCTTTCAGTTTGGCAAGATTTGCACTGAATATTGAATGAAACAGCTTTCTCTAATAGAGAGAAAAGCTTTTGAGCAGATTTGGGCTTGATTTCACTTCATTTGAACAGAGGCACTATTTCAACATTACAGGACTCAGAAAGCTGTAAACTGACAATCTTGATCATTGAAGTCCTAACATAAGTTTTTGTGCATATAACTTCTAACACATTAAAAACTGTCTTACAGCATTGCAGAAAACATTGTATTTCATAAGGCATAAGCATCTTTCAGTTTGGCAAGATTTGCACTGAATATTGAATGAAACAGCTTTCCCTAATAGGAGAGAAAAGCTTTTGAGCAGATTTGGGCTTGATTTCACTTCATTTGAACAGAGGCACTATTTCAACATTACAGGACTCAGAAAGCTGTAAACTGACAATCTTGATCATTGAAGTCCTAACATAAGTTTTTGTGCATATAACTTCTAACACATTAAAAACTGTCTTACAGCATTGCAGAAAACATTGTATTTCATAAGGCATAAGCATCTTTCAGTTTGGCAAGATTTGCACTGAATATTGAATGAAACAGCTTTCTCTAATAGAGAGAAAAGCTTTTGAGCAGATTTGGGCTTGATTTCACTTCATTTGAACAGAGGCACTATTTCAACATTACAGGACTCAGAAAGCTGTAAACTGACAATCTTGATCATTGAAGTCCTAACATAAGCTTTTGTGCATATAACTTCTAACACATTAAAAACTGTCTTACAGCATTGCAGAAAACATTGTATTTCATAAGGCATAAGCATCTTTCAGTTTGGCAAGATTTGCACTGAATATTGAATGAAACAGCTTTCTCTAATAGAGAGAAAAGCTTTTGAGCAGATTTGGGCTTGATTTCACTTCATTTGAACAGAGGCACTATTTCAACATTACAGGACTCAGAAAGCTGTAAACTGACAATCTTGATCATTGAAGTCCTAACATAAGTTTTTGTGCATATAACTTCTAACACATTAAAAACTGTCTTACAGCATTGCAGAAAACATTGTATTTCATAAGGCATAAGCATCTTTCAGTTTGGCAAGATTTGCACTGAATATTGAATGAAACAGCTTTCTCTAATAGAGAGAAAAGCTTTTGAGCAGATTTGGGCTTAATTTCACTTCATTTGAACAGAGGCACTATTTCAACATTACAGGACTCAGAAAGCTGTAAACTGACAGTCTTGATCATTGAAGTCCTAACATAAGTTTTTGTGCATATAACTTCTAACACATTAAAAACTGTCTTACAGCATTGCAGAAAACATTGTATTTCATAAGGCATAAGCATCTTTCAGTTTGGCAAGATTTGCCCTGTATACTGAATGAAACAGCTTTCTCTAATAGAGACAAAAGCTTTTGAGCAGATTTGGGCTTGATTTCACTTCATTTGAACAGAGGCACTATTTCAACATTACTGGACTCAGAAAGCTGTAAACTGACAATCTTGATCATTGAAGTCCTAACATAAGTTTTTGTGCATATAACTTCTAACACATTAAACACTGTCTTACAGCATTGCAGAAAACATTGTATTTCATAAGGCATAAGCATCTTTCAGTTTGGCAAGATTTGCACTGAATATTGAATGAAACAGCTTTCCCTAATAGAGAGAAAAGCTTTTGAGCAGATTTGGGCTTGATTTCACTTCATTTGAACAGAGGCACTATTTCAACATTACTGGACTCAGAAAGCTGTAAACTGACATTCTTGATCATTGAAGTCCTAACATAAGTTTTTGTGCATATAACTTCTAACACATTAAAAACTGTCTTACAGCATTGCAGAAAACATTGTATTTCATAAGGCATAAGCATCTTTCAGTTTGGCAAGATTTGCACTGAATACTGAATGAAACAGCTTTCTCTACTAGTGAGAAAAGCTTTTGAACAGATTTGGGCTTGATTTCACTTCATTTGAACAGAGGCACTATTTCAACATTACAGGACTCAGAAAGCTGTAAACTGACAATCTTGATCATTGAAGTCCTAACATAAGTTTTTGTGCATATAACTTCTAACACATTAAAAACTGTCTTACAGCATTGCAGAAAACATTGTATTTCATAAGGCATAAGCATCTTTCAGTTTGGCAAGATTTGCACTGAATATTGAATGAAACAGCTTTCTCTAATAGAGAGAAAAGCTTTTGAGCAGATTTGGGCTTGATTTCACTTCATTTGAACAGAGGCACTATTTCAACATTACAGGACTCAGAAAGCTGTAAACTGACAATCTTGATCATTGAAGTCCTAACATAAGTTTTTGTGCATATAACTTCTAACACATTAAAAACTGTCTTACAGCATTGCAGAAAACATTGTATTTCATAAGGCATAAGCATCTTTCAGTTTGGCAAGATTTGCACTGAATATTGAATGAAACAGCTTTCCCTAATAGTGAGAAAAGCTTTTGAGCAGATTTGGGCTTGATTTCACTTCATTTGAACAGAGGCACTATTTCAACATTACAGGACTCAGAAAGCTGTAAACTGACAATCTTGATCATTGAAGTCCTAACATAAGTTTTTGTGCATATAACTTCTAACACATTAAAAACTGTCTTACAGCATTGCAGAAAACATTGTATTTCATAAGACATAAGCATCTTTCAGTTTGGCAAGATTTGCACTGAATACTGAATGAAACAGCTTTCTCTACTAGTGAGAAAAGCTTTTGAACAGATTTGGGCTTGATTTCACTTCATTTGAACAGAGGCACTATTTCAACATTACAGGACTCAGAAAGCTGTAAACTGACAATCTTGATCATTGAAGTCCTAACATAAGTTTTTGTGCATATAACTTCTAACACATTAAAAACTGTCTTACAGCATTGCAGAAAACATTGTATTTCATAAGGCATAAGCATCTTTCAGTTTGGCAAGATTTGCACTGAATATTGAATGAAACAGCTTTCCCTAATAGAGACAAAAGCTTTTGAGCAGATTTGGGCTTGATTTCACTTCATTTGAACAGAGGCACTATTTCAACATTACTGGACTCAGAAAGCTGTAAACTGACAATCTTGATCATTGAAGTCCTAACATAAGTTTTTGTGCATATAACTTCTAACACATTAAAAACTGTCTTACAGCATTGCAGAAAACATTGTATTTCATAAGGCATAAGCATCTTTCAGTTTGGCAAGATTTGCACTGAATATTGAATGAAACAGCTTTCTCTAATAGAGAGAAAAGCTTTTGAGCAGATTTGGGCTTGATTTCACTTCATTTGAACAGAGGCACTATTTCAACATTACAGGACTCAGAAAGCTGTAAACTGACAATCTTGATCATTGAAGTCCTAACATAAGCTTTTGTGCATATAACTTCTAACACATTAAAAACTGTCTTACAGCATTGCAGAAAACATTGTATTTCATAAGGCATAAGCATCTTTCAGTTTGGCAAGATTTGCACTGAATATTGAATGAAACAGCTTTCTCTAATAGAGAGAAAAGCTTTTGAGCAGATTTGGGCTTGATTTCACTTCATTTGAACAGAGGCACTATTTCAACATTACAGGACTCAGAAAGCTGTAAACTGACAATCTTGATCATTGAAGTCCTAACATAAGTTTTTGTGCATATAACTTCTAACACATTAAAAACTGTCTTACAGCATTGCAGAAAACATTGTATTTCATAAGGCATAAGCATCTTTCAGTTTGGCAAGATTTGCCCTGTATACTGAATGAAACATCTTTCTCTAATAGAGAGAAAAGCTTTTGAGCAGATTTGGGCTTGATTTCACTTCATTTGAACAGAGGCACTATTTCAACATTACTGGACTCAGAAAGCTGTAAACTGACAATCTTGATCATTGAAGTCCTAACATAAGTTTTTGTGCATATAACTTCTAACACATTAAAAACTGTCTTACAGCATTGCAGAAAACATTGTATTTCATAAGGCATAAGCATCTTTCAGTTTGGCAAGATTTGCACTGAATATTGAATGAAACAGCTTTCTCTAATAGAGAGAAAAGCTTTTGAGCAGATTTGGGCTTGATTTCACTTCATTTGAACAGAGGCACTATTTCAACATTACAGGACTCAGAAAGCTGTAAACTGACAATCTTGATCATTGAAGTCCTAACATAAGTTTTTGTGCATATAACTTCTAACACATTAAAAACTGTCTTACAGCATTGCAGAAAACATTGTATTTCATAAGGCATAAGCATCTTTCAGTTTGGCAAGATTTGCACTGAATATTGAATGAAACAGCTTTCCCTAATAGAGAGAAAAGCTTTTGAGCAGATTTGGGCTTGATTTCACTTCATTTGAACAGAGGCACTATTTCAACATTACTGGACTCAGAAAGCTGTAAACTGACAATCTTGATCATTGAAGTCCTAACATAAGTTTTTGTGCATATAACTTCTAACACATTAAAAACTGTCTTACAGCATTGCAGAAAACATTGTATTTCATAAGGCATAAGCATCTTTCAGTTTGGCAAGATTTGCACGGAATATTGAATGAAACAGCTTTCTCTAATAGAGAGAAAAGCTTTTGAGCAGATTTGGGCTTGATTTCACTTCATTTGAACAGAGGCACTATTTCAACATTACAGGACTCAGAAAGCTGTAAACTGACAATCTTGATCATTGAAGTCCTAACATAAGTTTTTGTGCATATAACTTCTAACACATTAAAAACTGTCTTACAGCATTGCAGAAAACATTGTATTTCATAAGGCATAAGCATCTTTCAGTTTGGCAAGATTTGCACTGAATATTGAATGAAACAGCTTTCCCTAATAGAGAGAAAAGCTTTTGAGCAGATTTGGGCTTGATTTCACTTCATTTGAACAGAGGCACTATTTCAACATTACTGGACTCAGAAAGCTGTAAACTGACATTCTTGATCATTGAAGTCCTAACATAAGTTTTTGTGCATATAACTTCTAACACATTAAAAACTGTCTTACAGCATTGCAGAAAACATTGTATTTCATAAGGCATAAGCATCTTTCAGTTTGGCAAGATTTGCCCTGTATACTGAATGAAACAGCTTTCTCTAATAGAGAGAAAAGCTTTTGAGCAGATTTGGGCTTGATTTCACTTCATTTGAACAGAGGCACTATTTCAACATTACTGGACTCAGAAAGCTGTAAACTGACAATCTTGATCATTGAAGTCCTAACATAAGTTTTTGTGCATATAACTTCTAACACATTAAAAACTGTCTTACAGCATTGCAGAAAACATTGTGGGCCCTATTTTAACGATCTGAAACGCAAGTGTCAAAGCGCAAAGCGCAAGTAACTTTGTGGGCGGGTCTCGGCGCTGTTGCTATTTTCCCGGCGGGATAAATGGCTCTTGCGCCCGGCGCAAATCTAAAATGGGTTGGTCTGAAGTAGCTTCATTATTCATAGGTGTGGTTTGGGCGTAACGTGAAATAAACCAATCAGAGCGTCATCCAACATTCCCTTTAAAAGCAGGTGCGCAAGTTCCATTATGGATTGCTATTATTATGGCGTATTTACCAGGCGCACGCCAGGAGCGGTTCACAGCCGAGGAGACTGATGTTCTTGTAAGAGCAGTGAAAGACAGAGAAGTTGTGTTGTATGGGGATGGGAGAAACCTACCCAAAATAGCGTTGGTTAAACAGGCGTGGGAGGAAATAGCCACAATTGTTTCATCGATTTTTTTTTCCTGGTTCTTGACGGACAAACCAATTTGTCAGATGTCCTTATATACATATATGACCTCAAACAGGTCTGATCCTTAATTACTACAATTAGCCTGAATAATTTGTAAGCTAGATTTATGCCTATTTTTTCACATCTTCGTGGCACACCACAATGATTTCCGTCATCTCATGTGTTAATATTTTTTTAAGTGTAACAATTTATGATTTGCAAAAATAACTGTTGCATCTGTGTAGATTACATGAGCAAAGTGTATGCGCGTTGTGCACGCTATACATTATGGTCAAGCATGCGCCCTTAAAATAGCATAAGAAACAAAGCGCAATGCGCCACTGACTTTAGACTAGGTTTTTTCTGGTCAGTGGCGCAATTGTTTAATGGAACAGCAAAATAGCACCAGGGATTGTTTGCGCCGGAACACGCCTCCTTTTTTGCGCTGAACCGCCCAGGGAGCGCAAGTTCATTCACTAGTTTAGCGACGTGCTTCTGTGGAGGGAAAAGTGCGCTTTGCGCAGGTGCAAAATAGGAATGACACATGCGTTGGTGTACAAAGTCAATTGCGCTGGGTGCAAGATAGGGCCCTGTATTTCATAAGGCATAAGCATCTTTCAGTTTGGCAAGATTTGCACTGAATATTGAATGAAACAGCTTTCTCTAATAGAGAGAAAAGCTTTTGAGCAGATTTGGGCTTGATTTCACTTCATTTGAACAGAGGCACTATTTCAACATTACAGGACTCAGAAAGCTGTAAACTGACAATCTTGATCATTGAAGTCCTAACATAAGTTTTTGTGCATATAACTTCTAACACATTAAAAACTGTCTTACAGCATTGCAGAAAACATTGTATTTCATAAGGCATAAGCATCTTTCAGTTTGGCAAGATTTGCACTGAATATTGAATGAAACAGCTTTCCCTAATAGAGAGAAAAGCTTTTGAGCAGATTTGGGCTTGATTTCACTTCATTTGAACAGAGGCACTATTTCAACATTACTGGACTCAGAAAGCTGTAAACTGACATTCTTGATCATTGAAGTCCTAACATAAGTTTTTGTGCATATAACTTCTAACACATTAAAAACTGTCTTACAGCATTGCAGAAAACATTGTATTTCATAAGGCATAAGCATCTTTCAGTTTGGCAAGATTTGCACTGAATACTGAATGAAACAGCTTTCTCTACTAGTGAGAAAAGCTTTTGAACAGATTTGGGCTTGATTTCACTTCATTTGAACAAAGGCACTATTTCAACATTACAGGACTCAGAAAGCTGTAAACTGACAATCTTGATCATTGAAGTCCTAACATAAGTTTTTGTGCATATAACTTCTAACACATTAAAAACTGTCTTACAGCATTGCAGAAAACATTGTATTTCATAAGGCATAAGCATCTTTCAGTTTGGCAAGATTTGCACTGAATATTGAATGAAACAGCTTTCTCTAATAGAGAGAAAAGCTTTTGAGCAGATTTGGGCTTGATTTCACTTCATTTGAACAGAGGCACTATTTCAACATTACAGGACTCAGAAAGCTGTAAACTGACAATCTTGATCATTGAAGTCCTAACATAAGTTTTTGTGCATATAACTTCTAACACATTAAAAACTGTCTTACAGCATTGCAGAAAACATTGTATTTCATAAGGCATAAGTATCTTTCAGTTTGGCAAGATTTGCACTGAATATTGAATGAAACAGCTTTCCCTAATAGAGAGAAAAGCTTTTGAGCAGATTTGGGCTTGATTTCACTTCATTTGAACAGAGGCACTATTTCAACATTACAGGACTCAGAAAGCTGTAAACTGACAATCTTGATCATTGAAGTCCTAACATAAGTTTTTGTGCATATAACTTCTAACACATTAAAAACTGTCTTACAGCATTGCAGAAAACATTGTATTTCATAAGACATAAGCATCTTTCAGTTTGGCAAGATTTGCACTGAATACTGAATGAAACAGCTTTCTCTACTAGTGAGAAAAGCTTTTGAACAGATTTGGGCTTGATTTCACTTCATTTGAACAGAGGCACTATTTCAACATTACAGGACTCAGAAAGCTGTAAACTGACAATCTTGATCATTGAAGTCCTAACATAAGTTTTTGTGCATATAACTTCTAACACTTTAAAAACTGTCTTACAGCATTGCAGAAAACATTGTATTTCATAAGGCATAAGCATCTTTCAGTTTGGCAAGATTTGCACTGAATATTGAATGAAACAGCTTTCTCTAATAGAGAGAAAAGCTTTTGAGCAGATTTGGGCTTGATTTCACTTCATTTGAACAGAGGCACTATTTCAACATTACAGGACTCAGAAAGCTGTAAACTGACAATCTTGATCATTGAAGTCCTAACATAAGTTTTTGTGCATATAACTTCTAACACATTAAAAACTGTCTTACAGCATTGCAGAAAACATTGTATTTCATAAGGCATAAGCATCTTTCAGTTTGGCAAGATTTGCACTGAATATTGAATGAAACAGCTTTCCCTAATAGAGAGAAAAGCTTTTGAGCAGATTTGGGCTTGATTTCACTTCATTTGAACAGAGGCACTATTTCAACATTACAGGACTCAGAAAGCTGTAAACTGACAATCTTGATCATTGAAGTCCTAACATAAGTTTTTGTGCATATAACTTCTAACACATTAAAAACTGTCTTACAGCATTGCAGAAAACATTGTATTTCATAAGGCATAAGCATCTTTCAGTTTGGCAAGATTTGCACTGAATATTGAATGAAACAGCTTTCTCTAATAGAGAGAAAAGCTTTTGAGCAGATTTGGGCTTGATTTCACTTCATTTGAACAGAGGCACTATTTCAACATTACAGGACTCAGAAAGCTGTAAACTGACAATCTTGATCATTGAAGTCCTAACATAAGCTTTTGTGCATATAACTTCTAACACATTAAAAACTGTCTTACAGCATTGCAGAAAACATTGTATTTCATAAGGCATAAGCATCTTTCAGTTTGGCAAGATTTGCACTGAATATTGAATGAAACAGCTTTCTCTAATAGAGAGAAAAGCTTTTGAGCAGATTTGGGCTTGATTTCACTTCATTTGAACAGAGGCACTATTTCAACATTACAGGACTCAGAAAGCTGTAAACTGACAATCTTGATCATTGAAGTCCTAACATAAGTTTTTGTGCATATAACTTCTAACACATTAAAAACTGTCTTACAGCATTGCAGAAAACATTGTATTTCATAAGGCATAAGCATCTTTCAGTTTGGCAAGATTTGCACTGAATATTGCATGAAACAGCTTTCCCTAATAGAGAGAAAAGCTTTTGAGCAGATTTGGGCTTGATTTCACTTCATTTGAACAGAGGCACTATTTCAACATTACTGGACTCAGAAAGCTGTAAACTGACATTCTTGATCATTGAAGTCCTAACATAAGTTTTTGTGCATATAACTTCTAACACATTAAAAACTGTCTTACAGCATTGCAGAAAACATTGTATTTCATAAGGCATAAGCATCTTTCAGTTTGGCAAGATTTGCACTGAATACTGAATGAAACAGCTTTCTCTACTAGTGAGAAAAGCTTTTGAACAGATTTGGGCTTGATTTCACTTCATTTGAACAGAGGCACTATTTCAACATTACAGGACTCAGAAAGCTGTAAACTGACAATCTTGATCATTGAAGTCCTAACATAAGTTTTTGTGCATATAACTTCTAACACATTAAAAACTGTCTTACAGCATTGCAGAAAACATTGTATTTCATAAGGCATAAGCATCTTTCAGTTTGGCAAGATTTGCACTGAATATTGAATGAAACAGCTTTCTCTAATAGAGAGAAAAGCTTTTGAGCAGATTTGGGCTTAATTTCACTTCATTTGAACAGAGGCACTATTTCAACATTACAGGACTCAGAAAGCTGTAAACTGACAGTCTTGATCATTGAAGTCCTAACATAAGTTTTTGTGCATATAACTTCTAACACATTAAAAACTGTCTTACAGCATTGCAGAAAACATTGTATTTCAAAAGGCATAAGCATCTTTCAGTTTGGCAAGATTTGCCCTGTATACTGAATGAAACAGCTTTCTCTCATAGAGACAAAAGCTTTTGAGCAGATTTGGGCTTGATTTCACTTCATTTGAACAGAGGCACTATTTCAACATTACTGGACTCAGAAAGCTGTAAACTGACAATCTTGATCATTGAAGTCCTAACATAAGTTTTTGTGCATATAACTTCTAACACATTAAAAACTGTCTTACAGCATTGCAGAAAACATTGTATTTCATAAGGCATAAGCATCTTTCAGTTTGGCAAGATTTGCACTGAATATTGAATGAAACAGCTTTCTCTAATAGAGAGAAAAGCTTTTGAGCAGATTTGGGCTTGATTTCACTTCATTTGAACAGAGGCACTATTTCAACATTACAGGACTCAGAAAGCTGTAAACTGACAATCTTGATCATTGAAGTCCTAACATAAGTTTTTGTGCATATAACTTCTAACACATTAAAAACTGTCTTACAGCATTGCAGAAAACATTGTATTTCATAAGGCATAAGCATCTTTCAGTTTGGCAAGATTTGCCCTGTATACTGAATGAAACAGCTTTCTCTAATAGAGAGAAAAGCTTTTGAGCAGATTTGGGCTTGATTTCACTTCATTTGAACAGAGGCACTATTTCAACATTACTGGACTCAAAAAGCTGTAAACTGACAATCTTGATCATTGAAGTCCTAACATAAGTTTTTGTGCATATAACTTCTAACACATTAAAAAATGTCTTACAGCATTGCAGAAAACATTGTATTTCATAAGGCATAAGCATCTTTCAGTTTGGCAAGATTTGCACTGAATATTGAATGAAACAGCTTTCTCTAATAGAGAGAAAAGCTTTTGAGCAGATTTGGGCTTGATTTCACTTCATTTGAACAGAGGCACTATTTCAACATTACAGGACTCAGAAAGCTGTAAACTGACAATCTTGATCATTGAAGTCCTAACATAAGTTTTTGTGCATATAACTTCTAACACATTAAAAACTGTCTTACAGCATTGCAGAAAACATTGTATTTCATAAGGCATAAGCATCTTTCAGTTTGGCAAGATTTGCACTGAATATTGAATGAAACAGCTTTCTCTAATAGAGAGAAAAGCTTTTGAGCAGATTTGGGCTTGATTTCACTTCATTTGAACAGAGGCACTATTTCAACATTACAGGACTCAGAACGCTGTAAACTGACAATCTTGATCATTGAAGTCCTAACATAAGTTTTTGTGCATATAACTTCTAACACATTAAAAACTGTCTTACAGCATTGCAGAAAACATTGTATTTCATAAGGCATAAGCATCTTTCAGTTTGGCAAGATTTGCCCTGTATACTGAATGAAACAGCTTTCTCTAATAGAGAGAAAAGCTTTTGAGCAGATTTGGGCTTGATTTCACTTCATTTGAACAGAGGCACTATTTCAACATTACTGGACTCAGAAAGCTGTAAACTGACAATCTTGATCATTGAAGTCCTAACATAAGTTTTTGTGCATATAACTTCTAACACATTAAAAACTGTCTTACAGCATTGCAGAAAACATTGTATTTCATAAGGCATAAGCATCTTTCAGTTTGGCAAGATTTGCACTGAATATTGAATGAAACAGCTTTCTCTAATAGAGAGAAAAGCTTTTGAGCAGATTTGGGCTTGATTTCACTTCATTTGAACAGAGGCACTATTTCAACATTACAGGACTCAGAAAGCTGTAAACTGACAATCTTGATCATTGAAGTCCTAACATAAGTTTTTGTGCATATAACTTCTAACACATTAAAAACTGTCTTACAGCATTGCAGAAAACATTGTATTTCATAAGGCATAAGCATCTTTCAGTTTGGCAAGATTTGCACTGAATATTGAATGAAACAGCTTTCCCTAATAGAGAGAAAAGCTTTTGAGCAGATTTGGGCTTGATTTCACTTCATTTGAACAGAGGCACTATTTCAACATTACTGGACTCAGAAAGCTGTAAACTGACATTCTTGATCATTGAAGTCCTAACATAAGTTTTTGTGCATATAACTTCTAACACATTAAAAACTGTCTTACAGCATTGCAGAAAACATTGTATTTCATAAGGCATAAGCATCTTTCAGTTTGGCAAGATTTGCACTGAATACTGAATGAAACAGTTTTCTCTACTAGTGAGAAAAGCTTTTGAACAGATTTGGGCTTGATTTCACTTCATTTGAAAAAAGGCACTATTTCAACATTACAGGACTCAGAAAGCTGTAAACTGACAATCTTGATCATTGAAGTCCTAACATAAGTTTTTGTGCATATAACTTCTAACACATTAAAAACTGTCTTACAGCATTGCAGAAAACATTGTATTTCATAAGGCATAAGCATCTTTCAGTTTGGCAAGATTTGCACTGAATATTGAATGAAACAGCTTTCTCTAATAGAGAGAAAAGCTTTTGAGCAGATTTGGGCTTGATTTCACTTCATTTGAACAGAGGCACTATTTCAACATTACAGGACTCAGAAAGCTGTAAACTGACAATCTTGATCATTGAAGTCCTAACATAAGTTTTTGTGCATATAACTTCTAACACATTAAAAACTGTCTTACAGCATTGCAGAAAACATTGTATTTCATAAGGCATAAGCATCTTTCAGTTTGGCAAGATTTGCACTGAATATTGAATGAAACAGCTTTCCCTAATAGAGAGAAAAGCTTTTGAGCAGATTTGGGCTTGATTTCACTTCATTTGAACAGAGGCACTATTTCAACATTACAGGACTCAGAAAGCTGTAAACTGACAATCTTGATCATTGAAGTCCTAACATAAGTTTTTGTGCATATAACTTCTAACACATTAAAAACTGTCTTACAGCATTGCAGAAAACATTGTATTTCATAAGGCATAAGCATCTTTCAGTTTGGCAAGATTTGCACTGAATATTGAATGAAACAGCTTTCTCTATTAGAGAGAAAAGCTTTTGAGCAGATTTGGGCTTGATTTCACTTCATTTGAACAGAGGCACTATTTCAACATTACAGGACTCAGAAAGCTGTAAACTGACAATCTTGATCATTGAAGTCCTAACATAAGTTTTTGTGCATATAACTTCTAACACATTAAAAACTGTCTTACAGCATTGCAGAAAACATTGTATTTCATAAGGCATAAGCATCTTTCAGTTTGGCAAGATTTGCACTGAATATTGAATGAAACAGCTTTCTCTAATAGAGAGAAAAGCTTTTGAGCAGATTTGGGCTTGATTTCACTTCATTTGAACAGAGGCACTATTTCAACATTACAGGACTCAGAAAGCTGTAAACTGACAATCTTGATCATTGAAGTCCTAACATAAGCTTTTGTGCATATAACTTCTAACACATTAAAAACTGTCTTACAGCATTGCAGAAAACATTGTATTTCATAAGGCATAAGCATCTTTCAGTTTGGCAAGATTTGCACTGAATATTGAATGAAACAGCTTTCTCTAATAGAGAGAAAAGCTTTTGAGCAGATTTGGGCTTGATTTCACTTCATTTGAACAGAGGCACTATTTCAACATTACAGGACTCAGAAAGCTGTAAACTGACAATCTTGATCATTGAAGTCCTAACATAAGTTTTTGTGCATATAACTTCTAACACATTAAAAACTGTCTTACAGCATTGCAGAAAACATTGTATTTCATAAGGCATAAGCATCTTTCAGTTTGGCAAGATTTGCACTGAATATTGAATGAAACAGCTTTCTCTAATAGAGAGAAAAGCTTTTGAGCAGATTTGGGCTTAATTTCACTTCATTTGAACAGAGGCACTATTTCAACATTACAGGACTCAGAAAGCTGTAAACTGACAGTCTTGATCATTGAAGTCCTAACATAAGTTTTTGTGCATATAACTTCTAACACATTAAAAACTGTCTTACAGCATTGCAGAAAACATTGTATTTCAAAAGGCATAAGCATCTTTCAGTTTGGCAAGATTTGCCCTGTATACTGAATGAAACAGCTTTCTCTAATAGAGACAAAAGCTTTTGAGCAGATTTGGGCTTGATTTCACTTCATTTGAACAGAGGCACTATTTCAACATTACTGGACTCAGAAAGCTGTAAACTGACAATCTTGATCATTGAAGTCCTAACATAAGTTTTTGTGCATATAACTTCTAACACATTAAACACTGTCTTACAGCATTGCAGAAAACATTGTATTTCATAAGGCATAAGCATCTTTCAGTTTGGCAAGATTTGCACTGAATATTGAATGAAACAGCTTTCCCTAATAGAGAGAAAAGCTTTTGAGCAGATTTGGGCTTGATTTCACTTCATTTGAACAGAGGCACTATTTCAACATTACTGGACTCAGAAAGCTGTAAACTGACATTCTTGATCATTGAAGTCCTAACATAAGTTTTTGTGCATATAACTTCTAACACATTAAAAACTGTCTTACAGCATTGCAGAAAACATTGTATTTCATAAGGCATAAGCATCTTTCAGTTTGGCAAGATTTGCACTGAATACTGAATGAAACAGCTTTCTCTACTAGTGAGAAAAGCTTTTGAACAGATTTGGGCTTGATTTCACTTCATTTGAACAGAGGCACTATTTCAACATTACAGGACTCAGAAAGCTGTAAACTGACAATCTTGATCATTGAAGTCCTAACATAAGTTTTTGTGCATATAACTTCTAACACATTAAAAACTGTCTTACAGCATTGCAGAAAACATTGTATTTCATAAGGCATAAGCATCTTTCAGTTTGGCAAGATTTGCACTGAATATTGAATGAAACAGCTTTCTCTAATAGAGAGAAAAGCTTTTGAGCAGATTTGGGCTTGATTTCACTTCATTTGAACAGAGGCACTATTTCAACATTACAGGACTCAGAAAGCTGTAAACTGACAATCTTGATCATTGAAGTCCTAACATAAGTTTTTGTGCATATAACTTCTAACACATTAAAAACTGTCTTACAGCATTGCAGAAAACATTGTATTTCATAAGGCATAAGCATCTTTCAGTTTGGCAAGATTTGCACTGAATATTGAATGAAACAGCTTTCCCTAATAGTGAGAAAAGCTTTTGAGCAGATTTGGGCTTGATTTCACTTCATTTGAACAGAGGCACTATTTCAACATTACAGGACTCAGAAAGCTGTAAACTGACAATCTTGATCATTGAAGTCCTAACATAAGTTTTTGTGCATATAACTTCTAACACATTAAAAACTGTCTTACAGCATTGCAGAAAACATTGTATTTCATAAGACATAAGCATCTTTCAGTTTGGCAAGATTTGCACTGAATACTGAATGAAACAGCTTTCTCTACTAGTGAGAAAAGCTTTTGAACAGATTTGGGCTTGATTTCACTTCATTTGAACAGAGGCACTATTTCAACATTACAGGACTCAGAAAGCTGTAAACTGACAATCTTGATCATTGAAGTCCTAACATAAGTTTTTGTGCATATAACTTCTAACACATTAAAACTGTCTTACAGCATTGCAGAAAACATTGTATTTCATAAGGCATAAGCATCTTTCAGTTTGGCAAGATTTGCACTGAATATTGAATGAAACAGCTTTCCCTAATAGAGACAAAAGCTTTTGAGCAGATTTGGGCTTGATTTCACTTCATTTGAACAGAGGCACTATTTCAACATTACTGGACTCAGAAAGCTGTAAACTGACAATCTTGATCATTGAAGTCCTAACATAAGTTTTTGTGCATATAACTTCTAACACATTAAAAACTGTCTTACAGCATTGCAGAAAACATTGTATTTCATAAGGCATAAGCATCTTTCAGTTTGGCAAGATTTGCACTGAATATTGAATGAAACAGCTTTCTCTAATAGAGAGAAAAGCTTTTGAGCAGATTTGGGCTTGATTTCACTTCATTTGAACAGAGGCACTATTTCAACATTACAGGACTCAGAAAGCTGTAAACTGACAATCTTGATCATTGAAGTCCTAACATAAGCTTTTGTGCATATAACTTCTAACACATTAAAAACTGTCTTACAGCATTGCAGAAAACATTGTATTTCATAAGGCATAAGCATCTTTCAGTTTGGCAAGATTTGCACTGAATATTGAATGAAACAGCTTTCTCTAATAGAGAGAAAAGCTTTTGAGCAGATTTGGGCTTGATTTCACTTCATTTGAACAGAGGCACTATTTCAACATTACAGGACTCAGAAAGCTGTAAACTGACAATCTTGATCATTGAAGTCCTAACATAAGTTTTTGTGCATATAACTTCTAACACATTAAAAACTGTCTTACAGCATTGCAGAAAACATTGTATTTCATAAGGCATAAGCATCTTTCAGTTTGGCAAGATTTGCCCTGTATACTGAATGAAACATCTTTCTCTAATAGAGAGAAAAGCTTTTGAGCAGATTTGGGCTTGATTTCACTTCATTTGAACAGAGGCACTATTTCAACATTACTGGACTCAGAAAGCTGTAAACTGACAATCTTGATCATTGAAGCCCTAACATAAGTTTTTGTGCATATAACTTCTAACACATTAAAAACTGTCTTACACCATTGCAGAAAACATTGTATTTCATAAGGCATAAGCATCTTTCAGTTTGGCAAGATTTGCACTGAATATTGAATGAAACAGCTTTCTCTAATAGAGAGAAAAGCTTTTGAGCAGATTTGGGCTTGATTTCACTTCATTTGAACAGAGGCACTATTTCAACATTACAGGACTCAGAAAGCTGTAAACTGACAATCTTGATCATTGAAGTCCTAACATAAGTTTTTGTGCATATAACTTCTAACACATTAAAAACTGTCTTACAGCATTGCAGAAAACATTGTATTTCATAAGGCATAAGCATCTTTCAGTTTGGCAAGATTTGCACTGAATATTGAATGAAACAGCTTTCCCTAATAGAGAGAAAAGCTTTTGAGCAGATTTGGGCTTGATTTCACTTCATTTGAACAGAGGCACTATTTCAACATTACTGGACTCAGAAAGCTGTAAACTGACAATCTTGATCATTGAAGTCCTAACATAAGTTTTTGTGCATATAACTTCTAACACATTAAAAACTGTCTTACAGCATTGCAGAAAACATTGTATTTCATAAGGCATAAGCATCTTTCAGTTTGGCAAGATTTGCACGGAATATTGAATGAAACAGCTTTCTCTAATAGAGAGAAAAGCTTTTGAGCAGATTTGGGCTTGATTTCACTTCATTTGAACAGAGGCACTATTTCAACATTACAGGACTCAGAAAGCTGTAAACTGACAATCTTGATCATTGAAGTCCTAACATAAGTTTTTGTGCATATAACTTCTAACACATTAAAAACTGTCTTACAGCATTGCAGAAAACATTGTATTTCATAAGGCATAAGCATCTTTCAGTTTGGCAAGATTTGCACTGAATATTGAATGAAACAGCTTTCCCTAATAGAGAGAAAAGCTTTTGAGCAGATTTGGGCTTGATTTCACTTCATTTGAACAGAGGCACTATTTCAACATTACTGGACTCAGAAAGCTGTAAACTGACATTCTTGATCATTGAAGTCCTAACATAAGTTTTTGTGCATATAACTTCTAACACATTAAAAACTGTCTTACAGCATTGCAGAAAACATTGTATTTCATAAGGCATAAGCATCTTTCAGTTTGGCAAGATTTGCCCTGTATACTGAATGAAACAGCTTTCTCTAATAGAGAGAAAAGCTTTTGAGCAGATTTGGGCTTGATTTCACTTCATTTGAACAGAGGCACTATTTCAACATTACTGGACTCAGAAAGCTGTAAACTGACAATCTTGATCATTGAAGTCCTAACATAAGTTTTTGTGCATATAACTTCTAACACATTAAAAACTGTCTTACAGCATTGCAGAAAACATTGTATTTCATAAGGCATAAGCATCTTTCAGTTTGGCAAGATTTGCACTGAATATTGAATGAAACAGCTTTCTCTAATAGAGAGAAAAGCTTTTGAGCAGATTTGGGCTTGATTTCACTTCATTTGAACAGAGGCACTATTTCAACATTACAGGACTCAGAAAGCTGTAAACTGACAATCTTGATCATTGAAGTCCTAACATAAGTTTTTGTGCATATAACTTCTAACACATTAAAAACTGTCTTACAGCATTGCAGAAAACATTGTATTTCATAAGGCATAAGCATCTTTCAGTTTGGCAAGATTTGCACTGAATATTGAATGAAACAGCTTTCCCTAATAGAGAGAAAAGCTTTTGAGCAGATTTGGGCTTGATTTCACTTCATTTGAACAGAGGCACTATTTCAACATTACTGGACTCAGAAAGCTGTAAACTGACATTCTTGATCATTGAAGTCCTAACATAAGTTTTTGTGCATATAACTTCTAACACATTAAAAACTGTCTTACAGCATTGCAGAAAACATTGTATTTCATAAGGCATAAGCATCTTTCAGTTTGGCAAGATTTGCACTGAATACTGAATGAAACAGCTTTCTCTACTAGTGAGAAAAGCTTTTGAACAGATTTGGGCTTGATTTCACTTCATTTGAACAAAGGCACTATTTCAACATTACAGGACTCAGAAAGCTGTAAACTGACAATCTTGATCATTGAAGTCCTAACATAAGTTTTTGTGCATATAACTTCTAACACATTAAAAACTGTCTTACAGCATTGCAGAAAACATTGTATTTCATAAGGCATAAGCATCTTTCAGTTTGGCAAGATTTGCACTGAATATTGAATGAAACAGCTTTCTCTAATAGAGAGAAAAGCTTTTGAGCAGATTTGGGCTTGATTTCACTTCATTTGAACAGAGGCACTATTTCAACATTACAGGACTCAGAAAGCTGTAAACTGACAATCTTGATCATTGAAGTCCTAACATAAGTTTTTGTGCATATAACTTCTAACACATTAAAAACTGTCTTACAGCATTGCAGAAAACATTGTATTTCATAAGGCATAAGTATCTTTCAGTTTGGCAAGATTTGCACTGAATATTGAATGAAACAGCTTTCCCTAATAGAGAGAAAAGCTTTTGAGCAGATTTGGGCTTGATTTCACTTCATTTGAACAGAGGCACTATTTCAACATTACAGGACTCAGAAAGCTGTAAACTGACAATCTTGATCATTGAAGTCCTAACATAAGTTTTTGTGCATATAACTTCTAACACATTAAAAACTGTCTTACAGCATTGCAGAAAACATTGTATTTCATAAGACATAAGCATCTTTCAGTTTGGCAAGATTTGCACTGAATACTGAATGAAACAGCTTTCTCTACTAGTGAGAAAAGCTTTTGAACAGATTTGGGCTTGATTTCACTTCATTTGAACAGAGGCACTATTTCAACATTACAGGACTCAGAAAGCTGTAAACTGACAATCTTGATCATTGAAGTCCTAACATAAGTTTTTGTGCATATAACTTCTAACACTTTAAAAACTGTCTTACAGCATTGCAGAAAACATTGTATTTCATAAGGCATAAGCATCTTTCAGTTTGGCAAGATTTGCACTGAATATTGAATGAAACAGCTTTCTCTAATAGAGAGAAAAGCTTTTGAGCAGATTTGGGCTTGATTTCACTTCATTTGAACAGAGGCACTATTTCAACATTACAGGACTCAGAAAGCTGTAAACTGACAATCTTGATCATTGAAGTCCTAACATAAGTTTTTGTGCATATAACTTCTAACACATTAAAAACTGTCTTACAGCATTGCAGAAAACATTGTATTTCATAAGGCATAAGCATCTTTCAGTTTGGCAAGATTTGCACTGAATATTGAATGAAACAGCTTTCCCTAATAGAGAGAAAAGCTTTTGAGCAGATTTGGGCTTGATTTCACTTCATTTGAACAGAGGCACTATTTCAACATTACAGGACTCAGAAAGCTGTAAACTGACAATCTTGATCATTGAAGTCCTAACATAAGTTTTTGTGCATATAACTTCTAACACATTAAAAACTGTCTTACAGCATTGCAGAAAACATTGTATTTCATAAGGCATAAGCATCTTTCAGTTTGGCAAGATTTGCACTGAATATTGAATGAAACAGCTTTCTCTAATAGAGAGAAAAGCTTTTGAGCAGATTTGGGCTTGATTTCACTTCATTTGAACAGAGGCACTATTTCAACATTACAGGACTCAGAAAGCTGTAAACTGACAATCTTGATCATTGAAGTCCTAACATAAGCTTTTGTGCATATAACTTCTAACACATTAAAAACTGTCTTACAGCATTGCAGAAAACATTGTATTTCATAAGGCATAAGCATCTTTCAGTTTGGCAAGATTTGCACTGAATATTGAATGAAACAGCTTTCTCTAATAGAGAGAAAAGCTTTTGAGCAGATTTGGGCTTGATTTCACTTCATTTGAACAGAGGCACTATTTCAACATTACAGGACTCAGAAAGCTGTAAACTGACAATCTTGATCATTGAAGTCCTAACATAAGTTTTTGTGCATATAACTTCTAACACATTAAAAACTGTCTTACAGCATTGCAGAAAACATTGTATTTCATAAGGCATAAGCATCTTTCAGTTTGGCAAGATTTGCACTGAATATTGCATGAAACAGCTTTCCCTAATAGAGAGAAAAGCTTTTGAGCAGATTTGGGCTTGATTTCACTTCATTTGAACAGAGGCACTATTTCAACATTACTGGACTCAGAAAGCTGTAAACTGACATTCTTGATCATTGAAGTCCTAACATAAGTTTTTGTGCATATAACTTCTAACACATTAAAACTGTCTTACAGCATTGCAGAAAACATTGTATTTCATAAGGCATAAGCATCTTTCAGTTTGGCAAGATTTGCACTGAATACTGAATGAAACAGCTTTCTCTACTAGTGAGAAAAGCTTTTGAACAGATTTGGGCTTGATTTCACTTCATTTGAACAGAGGCACTATTTCAACATTACAGGACTCAGAAAGCTGTAAACTGACAATCTTGATCATTGAAGTCCTAACATAAGTTTTTGTGCATATAACTTCTAACACATTAAAAACTGTCTTACAGCATTGCAGAAAACATTGTATTTCATAAGGCATAAGCATCTTTCAGTTTGGCAAGATTTGCACTGAATATTGAATGAAACAGCTTTCTCTAATAGAGAGAAAAGCTTTTGAGCAGATTTGGGCTTAATTTCACTTCATTTGAACAGAGGCACTATTTCAACATTACAGGACTCAGAAAGCTGTAAACTGACAGTCTTGATCATTGAAGTCCTAACATAAGTTTTTGTGCATATAACTTCTAACACATTAAAAACTGTCTTACAGCATTGCAGAAAACATTGTATTTCAAAAGGCATAAGCATCTTTCAGTTTGGCAAGATTTGCCCTGTATACTGAATGAAACAGCTTTCTCTCATAGAGACAAAAGCTTTTGAGCAGATTTGGGCTTGATTTCACTTCATTTGAACAGAGGCACTATTTCAACATTACTGGACTCAGAAAGCTGTAAACTGACAATCTTGATCATTGAAGTCCTAACATAAGTTTTTGTGCATATAACTTCTAACACATTAAACACTGTCTTACAGCATTGCAGAAAACATTGTATTTCATAAGGCATAAGCATCTTTCAGTTTGGCAAGATTTGCACTGAATATTGAATGAAACAGCTTTCCCTAATAGAGAGAAAAGCTTTTGAGCAGATTTGGGCTTGATTTCACTTCATTTGAACAGAGGCACTATTTCAACATTACTGGACTCAGAAAGCTGTAAACTGACATTCTTGATCATTGAAGTCCTAACATAAGTTTTTGTGCATATAACTTCTAACACATTAAAAACTGTCTTACAGCATTGCAGAAAACATTGTATTTCATAAGGCATAAGCATCTTTCAGTTTGGCAAGATTTGCACTGAATACTGAATGAAACAGCTTTCTCTACTAGTGAGAAAAGCTTTTGAACAGATTTGGGCTTGATTTCACTTCATTTGAACAGAGGCACTATTTCAACATTACAGGACTCAGAAAGCTGTAAACTGACAATCTTGATCATTGAAGTCCTAACATAAGTTTTTGTGCATATAACTTCTAACACATTAAAAACTGTCTTACAGCATTGCAGAAAACATTGTATTTCATAAGGCATAAGCATCTTTCAGTTTGGCAAGATTTGCACTGAATATTGAATGAAACAGCTTTCTCTAATAGAGAGAAAAGCTTTTGAGCAGATTTGGGCTTGATTTCACTTCATTTGAACAGAGGCACTATTTCAACATTACAGGACTCAGAAAGCTGTAAACTGACAATCTTGATCATTGAAGTCCTAACATAAGTTTTTGTGCATATAACTTCTAACACATTAAAAACTGTCTTACAGCATTGCAGAAAACATTGTATTTCATAAGGCATAAGAATCTTTCAGTTTGGCAAGATTTGCACTGAATATTGAATGAAACAGCTTTCCCTAATAGTGAGAAAAGCTTTTGAGCAGATTTGGGCTTGATTTCACTTCATTTGAACAGAGGCACTATTTCAACATTACAGGACTCAGAAAGCTGTAAACTGACAATCTTGATCATTGAAGTCCTAACATAAGTTTTTGTGCATATAACTTCTAACACATTAAAAACTGTCTTACAGCATTGCAGAAAACATTGTATTTCATAAGACATAAGCATCTTTCAGTTTGGCAAGATTTGCACTGAATACTGAATGAAACAGCTTTCTCTACTAGTGAGAAAAGCTTTTGAACAGATTTGGGCTTGATTTCACTTCATTTGAACAGAGGCACTATTTCAACATTACAGGACTCAGAAAGCTGTAAACTGACAATCTTGATCATTGAAGTCCTAACATAAGTTTTTGTGCATATAACTTCTAACACTTTAAAAACTGTCTTACAGCATTGCAGAAAACATTGTATTTCATAAGGCATAAGTATCTTTCAGTTTGGCAAGATTTGCACTGAATATTGAATGAAACAGCTTTCTCTAATAGAGAGAAAAGCTTTTGAGCAGATTTGGGCTTGATTTCACTTCATTTGAACAGAGGCACTATTTCAACATTACAGGACTCAGAAAGCTGTAAACTGACAATCTTGATCATTGAAGTCCTAACATAAGTTTTTGTGCATATAACTTCTAACACATTAAAAACTGTCTTACAGCATTGCAGAAAACATTGTATTTCATAAGGCATAAGCATCTTTCAGTTTGGCAAGATTTGCACTGAATATTGAATGAAACAGCTTTCCCTAATAGAGAGAAAAGCTTTTGAGCAGATTTGGGCTTGATTTCACTTCATTTGAACAGAGGCACTATTTCAACATTACAGGACTCAGAAAGCTGTAAACTGACAATCTTGATCATTGAAGTCCTAACATAAGTTTTTGTGCATATAACTTCTAACACATTAAAAACTGTCTTACAGCATTGCAGAAAACATTGTATTTCATAAGGCATAAGCATCTTTCAGTTTGGCAAGATTTGCACTGAATATTGAATGAAACAGCTTTCTCTAATAGAGAGAAAAGCTTTTGAGCAGATTTGGGCTTGATTTCACTTCATTTGAACAGAGGCACTATTTCAACATTACAGGACTCAGAAAGCTGTAAACTGACAATCTTGATCATTGAAGTCCTAACATAAGCTTTTGTGCATATAACTTCTAACACATTAAAAACTGTCTTACAGCATTGCAGAAAACATTGTATTTCATAAGGCATAAGCATCTTTCAGTTTGGCAAGATTTGCACTGAATATTGAATGAAACAGCTTTCTCTAATAGAGAGAAAAGCTTTTGAGCAGATTTGGGCTTGATTTCACTTCATTTGAACAGAGGCACTATTTCAACATTACAGGACTCAGAAAGCTGTAAACTGACAATCTTGATCATTGAAGTCCTAACATAAGTTTTTGTGCATATAACTTCTAACACATTAAAAACTGTCTTACAGCATTGCAGAAAACATTGTATTTCATAAGGCATAAGCATCTTTCAGTTTGGCAAGATTTGCACTGAATACTGAATGAAACAGCTTTCTCTACTAGTGAGAAAAGCTTTTGAACAGATTTGGGCTTGATTTCACTTCATTTGAACAGAGGCACTATTTCAACATTACATGACTCAGAAAGCTGTAAACTGACATTCTTGATCATTGAAGTCCTAACATAAGTTTTTGTGCATATAACTTCTAACACATTAAAAACTGTCTTACAGCATTGCAGAAAACATTGTATTTCATAAGGCATAAGCATCTTTCAGTTTGGCAAGATTTGCACTGAATACTGAATGAAACAGCTTTCTCTACTAGTGAGAAAAGCTTTTGAACAGATTTGGGCTTGATTTCACTTCATTTGAACAGAGGCACTATTTCAACATTACAGGACTCAGAAAGCTGTAAACTGACATTCTTGATCATTGAAGTCCTAACATAAGTTTTTGTGCATATAACTTCTAACACATTAAAAACTGTCTTACAGCATTGCAGAAAACATTGTATTTCATAAGGCATAAGCATCTTTCAGTTTGGCAAGATTTGCACTGAATACTGAATGAAACAGCTTTCTCTACTAGTGAGAAAAGCTTTTGAACAGATTTGGGCTTGATTTCACTTCATTTGAACAGAGGCACTATTTCAACATTACAGGACTCAGAAAGCTGTAAACTGACAATCTTGATCATTGAAGTCCTAACATAAGTTTTTGTGCATATAACTTCTAACACATTAAAAACTGTCTTACAGCATTGCAGAAAACATTGTATTTCATAAGGCATAAGCATCTTTCAGTTTGGCAAGATTTGCACTGAATATTGAATGAAACAGCTTTCTCTTAATAGAGAGAAAAGCTTTTGAGCAGATTTGGGCTTGATTTCACTTCATTTGAACAGAGGCACTATTTCAACATTACAGGACTCAGAAAGCTGTAAACTGACAGTCTTGATCATTGAAGTCCTAACATAAGTTTTTGTGTAGAGTTGGGTCCGAGTCCACCTTTGTCGAGTACGAGTCAAGACCAAGTCCACAAACATCGAGTCCAAGTCCGAGTCCGAGTCCAAAAGGGGCGGAGTTGGACTCAAGTCCGAGTTCTTAAAGGCCGAGTCCGAGTCGAGTCCGCCCGAGTCCAGAAAGTAATTAAATTAAAAAAGATTATAAATTGGTATTGTACATTTTTACATTATATTAATATTTTAACCTTTCAACCCATTAAACCAATGGCAATATAAAAATTTAATTAAAAAAATACCACTGTTACATCTAGTCATTGCCATTGAACATTTTTATTTTATGTCAACAGAACTAGTTTCCTATCAAAAAAGTTTTCAAAGGTTTTATTGTATTACAAGTGCATGAAAATACAAATGAACCTATTTTATTATTGTATCACACTATATTGTCCCCCAGTTAAAGATGACATTTCAGTTATTTAATGCCTCTCCCCCACATTTGACAGAGGTAAAGTGCAGCCAATGAGGAGATCCTTAATGATGACATTATGAATTTCTTGTTGTCTTGGAGAACTTGCATCATAAAGTTGCACTGCTTGTTTGGTCAGTTCTGGTCTTGCAAATCCTGCAATGCTGAGCTGTGCAGCATCTGTTGGTTGCTGCTGCTGTCTTTGGTACTCGGTTGCATCGGTTTTCGGATCACCAGTACACTGAACCGAAAACCGTTTCTTTCGGAGGCGTCCGATTTGAGAACCGATGAACTGATGATACTGCGCATGCGTGTAATTTTTCAAGTATTTTGTTAAACAAAAAAAATAAATAAATATATATATATATATATATATATATATATATATATATATATATATATATATATATATACATACACGTTTTTTGTTAAGATAGGGGCTACATGTTTCTAATCTGTATATTGTAGATTATGTATGGGCCAAAGGGGTTTTCAGGGAAGTTGGACAATAATTAAGACTCTAAAGACTCCATGTTTAATATGAATAAGGGATGATTTATGAAATATCTGTACTGTATTTATAGTTAATGATGACAGATTCACAAACTGAGTTTGTAGTAAACAGAACATGAACACGAGTAGAGCAGCTGATGATACTGCGCAGCATGTGCCGGTGTCCCGACATTTTATCCTACCCTGTCAGATTTTCCTACCCGGGTTTTGAGCGATTCTCGTTCTCGAGTCAAGAACCGGTTGTATCAGTTTTCAGATCATCAGTAAACTGAACCGAAAACCGTTTCTTTCGGACGCGTCCGATTCGAGAACCGAGGAGCTGATGATACTGCGCATTCGTGATTCAGCATGAAGAATGACTCGCAGCGCGTCTGAACCGAACTGATTCTTTTGGTGATTGATTCTGAACTGATTTTGTGCTAATGTAATGAGTGCGGGTAAACCGAGGGCTTGAATGAAGGGCAATCTGACGAAACGTAAGTTCATTTAATAACAAATACATCGCAATGGATTATGTATCCGGTGAACTGTTTTTTTTTTTCAACCGGTTTATTGAATCTAACCGTCCGAAAGAACCGGTTCGCGGAAAAGAATCGAACTTCCCATCACTAATCCACACTGATATCCAGTGAGTGGTGCGTGTGTTTCGTCTGCAAGCAGGAGACTTCTGCCTGCCGGTGTGGTGCAGTAAAATGACAGAAGGGGAGACATTCATTAATTTATCATTTCAATTTTATGCTGGTTTTATTGTTACACATGACACGGACTCGACTGTACTCGGAATATTTTCCGAGTCCAAAATGTTCAAGTCCGTGTCAAGTCCGAGTACAAATACACCCGAGTGCGTGACAAGTCCGAGTTCATTCAAAATTGGACTCGAGTCCGGACTCGAGTCCGAGTCCAAGTTCGAGTACCCCAACTCTATTTTTGTGCATATAACTTCTAACACATTAAAAACTGTCTTACAGCATTGCAGAAAACATTGTATTTCATAAGGCATAAGCATCTTTCAGTTTGGCAAGATTTGCCCTGTATACTGAATGAAACAGCTTTCTCTAATAGAGACAAAAGCTTTTGAGCAGATTTGGGCTTGATTTCACTTCATTTGAACAGAGGCACTATTTCAACATTACTGGACTCAGAAAGCTGTAAACTGACAATCTTGATCATTGAAGTCCTAACATAAGTTTTTGTGCATATAACTTCTAACACATTAAACACTGTCTTACAGCATTGCAGAAAACATTGTATTTCATAAGGCATAAGCATCTTTCAGTTTGGCAAGATTTGCACTGAATATTGAATGAAACAGCTTTCCCTAATAGAGAGAAAAGCTTTTGAGCAGATTTGGGCTTGATTTCACTTCATTTGAACAGAGGCACTATTTCAACATTACTGGACTCAGAAAGCTGTAAACTGACATTCTTGATCATTGAAGTCCTAACATAAGTTTTTGTGCATATAACTTCTAACACATTAAAAACTGTCTTACAGCATTGCAGAAAACATTGTATTTCATAAGGCATAAGCATCTTTCAGTTTGGCAAGATTTGCACTGAATACTGAATGAAACAGCTTTCTCTACTAGTGAGAAAAGCTTTTGAACAGATTTGGGCTTGATTTCACTTCATTTGAACAGAGGCACTATTTCAACATTACAGGACTCAGAAAGCTGTAAACTGACAATCTTGATCATTGAAGTCCTAACATAAGTTTTTGTGCATATAACTTCTAACACATTAAAAACTGTCTTACAGCATTGCAGAAAACATTGTATTTCATAAGGCATAAGCATCTTTCAGTTTGGCAAGATTTGCACTGAATATTGAATGAAACAGCTTTCTCTAATAGAGAGAAAAGCTTTTGAGCAGATTTGGGCTTGATTTCACTTCATTTGAACAGAGGCACTATTTCAACATTACAGGACTCAGAAAGCTGTAAACTGACAATCTTGATCATTGAAGTCCTAACATAAGTTTTTGTGCATATAACTTCTAACACATTAAAAACTGTCTTACAGCATTGCAGAAAACATTGTATTTCATAAGGCATAAGCATCTTTCAGTTTGGCAAGATTTGCACTGAATATTGAATGAAACAGCTTTCCCTAATAGTGAGAAAAGCTTTTGAGCAGATTTGGGCTTGATTTCACTTCATTTGAACAGAGGCACTATTTCAACATTACAGGACTCAGAAATCTGTAAACTGACAATCTTGATCATTGAAGTCCTAACATAAGTTTTTGTGCATATAACTTCTAACACATTAAAAACTGTCTTACAGCATTGCAGAAAACATTGTATTTCATAAGACATAAGCATCTTTCAGTTTGGCAAGATTTGCACTGAATACTGAATGAAACAGCTTTCTCTACTAGTGAGAAAAGCTTTTGAACAGATTTGGGCTTGATTTCACTTCATTTGAACAGAGGCACTATTTCAACATTACAGGACTCAGAAAGCTGTAAACTGACAATCTTGATCATTGAAGTCCTAACATAAGTTTTTGTGCATATAACTTCTAACACTTTAAAAACTGTCTTACAGCATTGCAGAAAACATTGTATTTCATAAGGCATAAGCATCTTTCAGTTTGGCAAGATTTGCACTGAATATTGAATGAAACAGCTTTCTCTAATAGAGAGAAAAGCTTTTGAGCAGATTTGGGCTTGATTTCACTTCATTTGAACAGAGGCACTATTTCAACATTACAGGACTCAGAAAGCTGTAAACTGACAATCTTGATCATTGAAGTCCTAACATAAGTTTTTGTGCATATAACTTCTAACACATTAAAAACTGTCTTACAGCATTGCAGAAAACATTGTATTTCATAAGGCATAAGCATCTTTCAGTTTGGCAAGATTTGCACTGAATATTGAATGAAACAGCTTTCCCTAATAGAGAGAAAAGCTTTTGAGCAGATTTGGGCTTGATTTCACTTCATTTGAACAGAGGCACTATTTCAACATTACAGGACTCAGAAAGCTGTAAACTGACAATCTTGATCATTGAAGTCCTAACATAAGTTTTTGTGCATATAACTTCTAACACATTAAAAACTGTCTTACAGCATTGCAGAAAACATTGTATTTCATAAGGCATAAGCATCTTTCAGTTTGGCAAGATTTGCACTGAATACTGAATGAAACAGCTTTCTCTACTAGTGAGAAAAGCTTTTGAACAGATTTGGGCTTGATTTCACTTCATTTGAACAGAGGCACTATTTCAACATTACAGGACTCAGAAAGCTGTAAACTGACAATCTTGATCATTGAAGTCCTAACATAAGTTTTTGTGCATATAACTTCTAACACATTAAAAACTGTCTTACAGCATTGCAGAAAACATTGTATTTCATAAGGCATAAGCATCTTTCAGTTTGGCAAGATTTGCACTGAATATTGAATGAAACAGCTTTCTCTAATAGAGAGAAAAGCTTTTGAGCAGATTTGGGCTTGATTTCACTTCATTTGAACAGAGGCACTATTTCAACATTACAGGACTCAGAAAGCTGTAAACTGACAATCTTGATCATTGAAGTCCTAACATAAGTTTTTGTGCATATAACTTCTAACACATTAAAAACTGTCTTACAGCATTGCAGAAAACATTGTATTTCATAAGGCATAAGCATCTTTCAGTTTGGCAAGATTTGCACTGAATATTGAATGAAACAGCTTTCCCTAATAGAGAGAAAAGCTTTTGAGCAGATTTGGGCTTGATTTCACTTCATTTCAACAGAGGCACTATTTCAACATTACAGGACTCAGAAAGCTGTAAACTGACAATCTTGATCATTGAAGTCCTAACATAAGTTTTTGTGCATATAACTTCTAACACATTAAAAACTGTCTTACAGCATTGCAGAAAACATTGTATTTCATAAGGCATAAGCATCTTTCAGTTTGGCAAGATTTGCACTGAATACTGAATGAAACAGCTTTCTCTACTAGTGAGAAAAGCTTTTGAACAGATTTGGGCTTGATTTCACTTCATTTGAACAGAGGCAACTATTTCAACATTACAGGACTCAGAAAGCTGTAAACTGACAATCTTGATCATTGAAGTCCTAACATAAGTTTTTGTGCATATAACTTCTAACACATTAAAAACTGTCTTACAGCATTGCAGAAAACATTGTATTTCATAAGGCATAAGCATCTTTCAGTTTGGCAAGATTTGCACTGAATATTGAATGAAACAGCTTTCTCTAATAGAGAGAAAAGCTTTTGAGCAGATTTGGGCTTGATTTCACTTCATTTGAACAGAGGCACTATTTCAACATTACAGGACTCAGAAAGCTGTAAACTGACAATCTTGATCATTGAAGTCCTAACATAAGTTTTTGTGCATATAACTTCTAACACATTAAAAACTGTCTTACAGCATTGCAGAAAACATTGTATTTCATAAGGCATAAGCATCTTTCAGTTTGGCAAGATTTGCACTGAATATTGAATGAAACAGCTTTCCCTAATAGAGAGAAAAGCTTTTGAGCAGATTTGGGCTTGATTTCACTTCATTTGAACAGAGGCACTATTTCAACATTACAGGACTCAGAAAGCTGTAAACTGACAATCTTGATCATTGAAGTCCTAACATAAGTTTTTGTGCATATAACTTCTAACACATTAAAAACTGTCTTACAGCATTGCAGAAAACATTGTATTTCATAAGGCATAAGCATCTTTCAGTTTGGCAAGATTTGCACTGAATATTGAATGAAACAGCTTTCCCTAATAGAGAGAAAAGCTTTTGAGCAGATTTGGGCTTGATTTCACTTCATTTGAACAGAGGCACTATTTCAACATTACAGGACTCAGAAAGCTGTAAACTGACAATCTTGATCATTGAAGTCCTAACATAAGTTTTTGTGCATATAACTTCTAACACATTAAAAACTGTCTTACAGCATTGCAGAAAACATTGTATTTCATAAGGCATAAGCATCTTTCAGTTTGGCAAGATTTGCACTGAATATTGAATGAAACAGCTTTCTCTAATAGAGAGAAAAGCTTTTGAGCAGATTTGGGCTTGATTTCACTTCATTTGAACAGAGGCACTATTTCAACATTACAGGACTCAGAAAGCTGTAAACTGACAATCTTGATCATTGAAGTCCTAACATAAGTTTTTGTGCATATAACTTCTAACACATTAAAAACTGTCTTACAGCATTGCAGAAAACATTGTATTTCATAAGGCATAAGCATCTTTCAGTTTGGCAAGATTTGCACTGAATATTGAATGAAACAGCTTTCCCTAATAGAGAGAAAAGCTTTTGAGCAGATTTGGGCTTGATTTCACTTCATTTGAACAGAGGCACTATTTCAACATTACAGGACTCAGAAAGCTGTAAACTGACAATCTTGATCATTGAAGTCCTAACATAAGTTTTTGTGCATATAACTTCTAACACATTAAAAACTGTCTTACAGCATTGCAGAAAACATTGTATTTCATAAGGCATAAGCATCTTTCAGTTTGGCAAGATTTGCACTGAATATTGAATGAAACAGCTTTCTCTAATAGAGAGAAAAGCTTTTGAGCAGATTTGGGCTTGATTTCACTTCATTTGAACAGAGGCACTATTTCAACATTACAGGACTCAGAAAGCTGTAAACTGACAATCTTGATCATTGAAGTCCTAACATAAGCTTTTGTGCATATAACTTCTAACACATTAAAAACTGTCTTACAGCATTGCAGAAAACATTGTATTTCATAAGGCATAAGCATCTTTCAGTTTGGCAAGATTTGCACTGAATATTGAATGAAACAGCTTTCTCTAATAGAGAGAAAAGCTTTTGAGCAGATTTGGGCTTGATTTCACTTCATTTGAACAGAGGCACTATTTCAACATTACAGGACTCAGAAAGCTGTAAACTGACAATCTTGATCATTGAAGTCCTAACATAAGTTTTTGTGCATATAACTTCTAACACATTAAAAACTGTCTTACAGCATTGCAGAAAACATTGTATTTCATAAGGCATAAGCATCTTTCAGTTTGGCAAGATTTGCACTGAATATTGAATGAAACAGCTTTCCCTAATAGAGAGAAAAGCTTTTGAGCAGATTTGGGCTTGATTTCACTTCATTTGAACAGAGGCACTATTTCAACATTACAGGACTCAGAAAGCTGTAAACTGACAATCTTGATCATTGAAGTCCTAACATAAGTTTTTGTGCATATAACTTCTAACACATTAAAAACTGTCTTACAGCATTGCAGAAAACATTGTATTTCATAAGACATAAGCATCTTTCAGTTTGGCAAGATTTGCACTGAATACTGAATGAAACAGCTTTCTCTACTAGTGAGAAAAGCTTTTGAACAGATTTGGGCTTGATTTCACTTCATTTGAACAGAGGCACTATTTCAACATTACAGGACTCAGAAAGCTGTAAACTGACAATCTTGATCATTGAAGTCCTAACATAAGTTTTTGTGCATATAACTTCTAACACTTTAAAAACTGTCTTACAGCATTGCAGAAAACATTGTATTTCATAAGGCATAAGCATCTTTCAGTTTGGCAAGATTTGCACTGAATATTGAATGAAACAGCTTTCTCTAATAGAGAGAAAAGCTTTTGAGCAGATTTGGGCTTGATTTCACTTCATTTGAACAGAGGCACTATTTCAACATTACAGGACTCAGAAAGCTGTAAACTGACAATCTTGATCATTGAAGTCCTAACATAAGTTTTTGTGCATATAACTTCTAACACATTAAAAACTGTCTTACAGCATTGCAGAAAACATTGTATTTCATAAGGCATAAGCATCTTTCAGTTTGGCAAGATTTGCACTGAATATTGAATGAAACAGCTTTCCCTAATAGGAGAGAAAAGCTTTTGAGCAGATTTGGGCTTGATTTCACTTCATTTGAACAGAGGCACTATTTCAACATTACAGGACTCAGAAAGCTGTAAACTGACAATCTTGATCATTGAAGTCCTAACATAAGTTTTTGTGCATATAACTTCTAACACATTAAAAACTGTCTTACAGCATTGCAGAAAACATTGTATTTCATAAGGCATAAGCATCTTTCAGTTTGGCAAGATTTGCACTGAATATTGAATGAAACAGCTTTCTCTAATAGAGAGAAAAGCTTTTGAGCAGATTTGGGCTTGATTTCACTTCATTTGAACAGAGGCACTATTTCAACATTACAGGACTCAGAAAGCTGTAAACTGACAATCTTGATCATTGAAGTCCTAACATAAGCTTTTGTGCATATAACTTCTAACACATTAAAAACTGTCTTACAGCATTGCAGAAAACATTGTATTTCATAAGGCATAAGCATCTTTCAGTTTGGCAAGATTTGCACTGAATATTGAATAAAACAGCTTTCTTTAATAGAGAGAAAAGCTTTTGAGCAGATTTGGGCTTGATTTCACTTCATTTGAACAGAGGCACTATTTCAACATTACAGGACTCAGAAAGCTGTAAACTGACAATCTTGATCATTGAAGTCCTAACATAAGTTTTTGTGCATATAACTTCTAACACATTAAAAACTGTCTTACAGCATTGCAGAAAACATTGTATTTCATAAGGCATAAGCATCTTTCAGTTTGGCAAGATTTGCACTGAATATTGAATGAAACAGCTTTCCCTAATAGAGAGAAAAGCTTTTGAGCAGATTTGGGCTTGATTTCACTTCATTTGAACAGAGGCACTATTTCAACATTACTGGACTCAGAAAGCTGTAAACTGACATTCTTGATCATTGAAGTCCTAACATAAGTTTTTGTGCATATAACTTCTAACACATTAAAAACTGTCTTACAGCATTGCAGAAAACATTGTATTTCATAAGGCATAAGCATCTTTCAGTTTGGCAAGATTTGCACTGAATACTGAATGAAACAGCTTTCTCTACTAGTGAGAAAAGCTTTTGATCAGATTTGGGCTTGATTTCACTTCATTTGAACAGAGGCACTATTTCAACATTACAGGACTCAGAAAGCTGTAAACTGACAATCTTGATCATTGAAGTCCTAACATAAGTTTTTGTGCATATAACTTCTAACACATTAAAAACTGTCTTACAGCATTGCAGAAAACATTGTATTTCATAAGGCATAAGCATCTTTCAGTTTGGCAAGATTTGCACTGAATATTGAATGAAACAGCTTTCTCTAATAGAGAGAAAAGCTTTTGAGCAGATTTGGGCTTAATTTCACTTCATTTGAACAGAGGCACTATTTCAACATTACAGGACTCAGAAAGCTGTAAACTGACAGTCTTGATCATTGAAGTCCTAACATAAGTTTTTGTGCATATAACTTCTAACACATTAAAAACTGTCTTACAGCATTGCAGAAAACATTGTATTTCAAAAGGCATAAGCATCTTTCAGTTTGGCAAGATTTGCCCTGTATACTGAATGAAACAGCTTTCTCTAATAGAGAGAAAAGCTTTTGAGCAGATTTGGGCTTGATTTCACTTCATTTGAACAGAGGCACTATTTCAACATTACTGGACTCAGAAAGCTGTAAACTGACAATCTTGATCATTGAAGTCCTAACATAAGTTTTTGTGCATATAACTTCTAACACATTAAACACTGTCTTACAGCATTGCAGAAAACATTGTATTTCATAAGGCATAAGCATCTTTCAGTTTGGCAAGATTTGCACTGAATATTGAATGAAACAGCTTTCCCTAATAGAGAGAAAAGCTTTTGAGCAGATTTGGGCTTGATTTCACTTCATTTGAACAGAGGCACTATTTCAACATTACTGGACTCAGAAAGCTGTAAACTGACATTCTTGATCATTGAAGTCCTAACATAAGTTTTTGTGCATATAACTTCTAACACATTAAAAACTGTCTTACAGCATTGCAGAAAACATTGTATTTCATAAGGCATAAGCATCTTTCAGTTTGGCAAGATTTGCACTGAATACTGAATGAAACAGCTTTCTCTACTAGTGAGAAAAGCTTTTGAACAGATTTGGGCTTGATTTCACTTCATTTGAACAGAGGCACTATTTCAACATTACAGGACTCAGAAAGCTGTAAACTGACAATCTTGATCATTGAAGTCCTAACATAAGTTTTTGTGCATATAACTTCTAACACATTAAAAACTGTCTTACAGCATTGCAGAAAACATTGTATTTCATAAGGCATAAGCATCTTTCAGTTTGGCAAGATTTGCACTGAATATTGAATGAAACAGCTTTCTCTAATAGAGAGAAAAGCTTTTGAGCAGATTTGGGCTTGATTTCACTTCATTTGAACAGAGGCACTATTTCAACATTACAGGACTCAGAAAGCTGTAAACTGACAATCTTGATCATTGAAGTCCTAACATAAGTTTTTGTGCATATAACTTCTAACACATTAAAAACTGTCTTACAGCATTGCAGAAAACATTGTATTTCATAAGGCATAAGCATCTTTCAGTTTGGCAAGATTTGCACTGAATATTGAATGAAACAGCTTTCTCTAATAGAGAGAAAAGCTTTTGAGCAGATTTGGGCTTGATTTCACTTCATTTGAACAGAGGCACTATTTCAACATTACAGGACTCAGAAAGCTGTAAACTGACAATCTTGATCATTGAAGTCCTAACATAAGTTTTTGTGCATATAACTTCTAACACTTTAAAAACTGTCTTACAGCATTGCAGAAAACATTGTATTTCATAAGGCATAAGCATCTTTCAGTTTGGCAAGATTTGCACTGAATATTGAATGAAACAGCTTTCTCTAATAGAGAGAAAAGCTTTTGAGCAGATTTGGGCTTGATTTCACTTCATTTGAACAGAGGCACTATTTCAACATTACAGGACTCAGAAAGCTGTAAACTGACAATCTTGATCATTGAAGTCCTAACATAAGTTTTTGTGCATATAACTTCTAACACATTAAAAACTGTCTTACAGCATTGCAGAAAACATTGTATTTCATAAGGCATAAGCATCTTTCAGTTTGGCAAGATTTGCACTGAATATTGAATGAAACAGCTTTCCCTAATAGGAGAGAAAAGCTTTTGAGCAGATTTGGGCTTGATTTCACTTCATTTGAACAGAGGCACTATTTCAACATTACAGGACTCAGAAAGCTGTAAACTGACAATCTTGATCATTGAAGTCCTAACATAAGTTTTTGTGCATATAACTTCTAACACATTAAAAACTGTCTTACAGCATTGCAGAAAACATTGTATTTCATAAGGCATAAGCATCTTTCAGTTTGGCAAGATTTGCACTGAATATTGAATGAAACAGCTTTCTCTAATAGAGAGAAAAGCTTTTGAGCAGATTTGGGCTTGATTTCACTTCATTTGAACAGAGGCACTATTTCAACATTACAGGACTCAGAAAGCTGTAAACTGACAATCTTGATCATTGAAGTCCTAACATAAGCTTTTGTGCATATAACTTCTAACACATTAAAAACTGTCTTACAGCATTGCAGAAAACATTGTATTTCATAAGGCATAAGCATCTTTCAGTTTGGCAAGATTTGCACTGAATATTGAATGAAACAGCTTTCTCTAATAGAGAGAAAAGCTTTTGAGCAGATTTGGGCTTGATTTCACTTCATTTGAACAGAGGCACTATTTCAACATTACAGGACTCAGAAAGCTGTAAACTGACAATCTTGATCATTGAAGTCCTAACATAAGTTTTTGTGCATATAACTTCTAACACATTAAAAACTGTCTTACAGCATTGCAGAAAACATTGTATTTCATAAGGCATAAGCATCTTTCAGTTTGGCAAGATTTGCACTGAATATTGAATGAAACAGCTTTCTCTAATAGAGAGAAAAGCTTTTGAGCAGATTTGGGCTTAATTTCACTTCATTTGAACAGAGGCACTATTTCAACATTACAGGACTCAGAAAGCTGTAAACTGACAGTCTTGATCATTGAAGTCCTAACATAAGTTTTTGTGCATATAACTTCTAACACATTAAAAACTGTCTTACAGCATTGCAGAAAACATTGTATTTCATAAGGCATAAGCATCTTTCAGTTTGGCAAGATTTGCACTGAATATTGAATGAAACAGCTTTCCCTAATAGTGAGAAAAGCTTTTGAGCAGATTTGGGCTTGATTTCACTTCATTTGAACAGAGGCACTATTTCAACATTACAGGACTCAGAAAGCTGTAAACTGACAATCTTGATCATTGAAGTCCTAACATAAGTTTTTGTGCATATAACTTCTAACACATTAAAAACTGTCTTACAGCATTGCAGAAAACATTGTATTTCATAAGACATAAGCATCTTTCAGTTTGGCAAGATTTGCACTGAATACTGAATGAAACAGCTTTCTCTACTAGTGAGAAAAGCTTTTGAACAGATTTGGGCTTGATTTCACTTCATTTGAACAGAGGCACTATTTCAACATTACAGGACTCAGAAAGCTGTAAACTGACAATCTTGATCATTGAAGTCCTAACATAAGTTTTTGTGCATATAACTTCTAACACATTAAAAACTGTCTTACAGCATTGCAGAAAACATTGTATTTCATAAGGCATAAGCATCTTTCAGTTTGGCAAGATTTGCACTGAATATTGAATGAAACAGCTTTCCCTAATAGAGACAAAAGCTTTTGAGCAGATTTGGGCTTGATTTCACTTCATTTGAACAGAGGCACTATTTCAACATTACTGGACTCAGAAAGCTGTAAACTGACAATCTTGATCATTGAAGTCCTAACATAAGTTTTTGTGCATATAACTTCTAACACATTAAAAACTGTCTTACAGCATTGCAGAAAACATTGTATTTCATAAGGCATAAGCATCTTTCAGTTTGGCAAGATTTGCACTGAATATTGAATGAAACAGCTTTCTCTAATAGAGAGAAAAGCTTTTGAGCAGATTTGGGCTTGATTTCACTTCATTTGAACAGAGGCACTATTTCAACATTACAGGACTCAGAAAGCTGTAAACTGACAATCTTGATCATTGAAGTCCTAACATAAGCTTTTGTGCATATAACTTCTAACACATTAAAAACTGTCTTACAGCATTGCAGAAAACATTGTATTTCATAAGGCATAAGCATCTTTCAGTTTGGCAAGATTTGCACTGAATATTGAATGAAACAGCTTTCTCTAATAGAGAGAAAAGCTTTTGAGCAGATTTGGGCTTGATTTCACTTCATTTGAACAGAGGCACTATTTCAACATTACAGGACTCAGAAAGCTGTAAACTGACAATCTTGATCATTGAAGTCCTAACATAAGTTTTTGTGCATATAACTTCTAACACATTAAAAACTGTCTTACAGCATTGCAGAAAACATTGTATTTCATAAGGCATAAGCATCTTTCAGTTTGGCAGATTTGCACTGAATATTGAATGAAACAGCTTTCCCTAATAGAGAGAAAAGCTTTTGAGCAGATTTGGGCTTGATTTCACTTCATTTGAACAGAGGCACTATTTCAACATTACTGGACTCAGAAAGCTGTAAACTGACAATCTTGATCATTGAAGTCCTAACATAAGTTTTTGTGCATATAACTTCTAACACATTAAAAACTGTCTTACAGCATTGCAGAAAACATTGTATTTCATAAGGCATAAGCATCTTTCAGTTTGGCAAGATTTGCACGGAATATTGAATGAAACAGCTTTCTCTAATAGAGAGAAAAGCTTTTGAGCAGATTTGGGCTTGATTTCACTTCATTTGAACAGAGGCACTATTTCAACATTACAGGACTCAGAAAGCTGTAAACTGACAATCTTGATCATTGAAGTCCTAACATAAGTTTTTGTGCATATAACTTCTAACACATTAAAAACTGTCTTACAGCATTGCAGAAAACATTGTATTTCATAAGGCATAAGCATCTTTCAGTTTGGCAAGATTTGCACTGAATATTGAATGAAACAGCTTTCCCTAATAGAGAGAAAAGCTTTTGAGCAGATTTGGGCTTGATTTCACTTCATTTGAACAGAGGCACTATTTCAACATTACTGGACTCAGAAAGCTGTAAACTGACATTCTTGATCATTGAAGTCCTAACATAAGTTTTTGTGCATATAACTTCTAACACATTAAAAACTGTCTTACAGCATTGCAGAAAACATTGTATTTCATAAGGCATAAGCATCTTTCAGTTTGGCAAGATTTGCCCTGTATACTGAATGAAACAGCTTTCTCTAATAGAGAGAAAAGCTTTTGAGCAGATTTGGGCTTGATTTCACTTCATTTGAACAGAGGCACTATTTCAACATTACTGGACTCAGAAAGCTGTAAACTGACAATCTTGATCATTGAAGTCCTAACATAAGTTTTTGTGCATATAACTTCTAACACATTAAAAACTGTCTTACAGCATTGCAGAAAACATTGTATTTCATAAGGCATAAGCATCTTTCAGTTTGGCAAGATTTGCACTGAATATTGAATGAAACAGCTTTCTCTAATAGAGAGAAAAGCTTTTGAGCAGATTTGGGCTTGATTTCACTTCATTTGAACAGAGGCACTATTTCAACATTACAGGACTCAGAAAGCTGTAAACTGACAATCTTGATCATTGAAGTCCTAACATAAGTTTTTGTGCATATAACTTCTAACACATTAAAAACTGTCTTACAGCATTGCAGAAAACATTGTATTTCATAAGGCATAAGCATCTTTCAGTTTGGCAAGATTTGCACTGAATATTGAATGAAACAGCTTTCCCTAATAGAGAGAAAAGCTTTTGAGCAGATTTGGGCTTGATTTCACTTCATTTGAACAGAGGCACTATTTCAACATTACTGGACTCAGAAAGCTGTAAACTGACATTCTTGATCATTGAAGTCCTAACATAAGTTTTTGTGCATATAACTTCTAACACATTAAAAACTGTCTTACAGCATTGCAGAAAACATTGTATTTCATAAGGCATAAGCATCTTTCAGTTTGGCAAGATTTGCACTGAATACTGAATGAAACAGCTTTCTCTACTAGTGAGAAAAGCTTTTGAACAGATTTGGGCTTGATTTCACTTCATTTGAACAAAGGCACTATTTCAACATTACAGGACTCAGAAAGCTGTAAACTGACAATCTTGATCATTGAAGTCCTAACATAAGTTTTTGTGCATATAACTTCTAACACATTAAAAACTGTCTTACAGCATTGCAGAAAACATTGTATTTCATAAGGCATAAGCATCTTTCAGTTTGGCAAGATTTGCACTGAATATTGAATGAAACAGCTTTCTCTAATAGAGAGAAAAGCTTTTGAGCAGATTTGGGCTTGATTTCACTTCATTTGAACAGAGGCACTATTTCAACATTACAGGACTCAGAAAGCTGTAAACTGACAATCTTGATCATTGAAGTCCTAACATAAGTTTTTGTGCATATAACTTCTAACACATTAAAAACTGTCTTACAGCATTGCAGAAAACATTGTATTTCATAAGGCATAAGTATCTTTCAGTTTGGCAAGATTTGCACTGAATATTGAATGAAACAGCTTTCCCTAATAGAGAGAAAAGCTTTTGAGCAGATTTGGGCTTGATTTCACTTCATTTGAACAGAGGCACTATTTCAACATTACAGGACTCAGAAAGCTGTAAACTGACAATCTTGATCATTGAAGTCCTAACATAAGTTTTTGTGCATATAACTTCTAACACATTAAAAACTGTCTTACAGCATTGCAGAAAACATTGTATTTCATAAGACATAAGCATCTTTCAGTTTGGCAAGATTTGCACTGAATACTGAATGAAACAGCTTTCTCTACTAGTGAGAAAAGCTTTTGAACAGATTTGGGCTTGATTTCACTTCATTTGAACAGAGGCACTATTTCAACATTACAGGACTCAGAAAGCTGTAAACTGACAATCTTGATCATTGAAGTCCTAACATAAGTTTTTGTGCATATAACTTCTAACACTTTAAAAACTGTCTTACAGCATTGCAGAAAACATTGTATTTCATAAGGCATAAGCATCTTTCAGTTTGGCAAGATTTGCACTGAATATTGAATGAAACAGCTTTCTCTAATAGAGAGAAAAGCTTTTGAGCAGATTTGGGCTTGATTTCACTTCATTTGAACAGAGGCACTATTTCAACATTACAGGACTCAGAAAGCTGTAAACTGACAATCTTGATCATTGAAGTCCTAACATAAGTTTTTGTGCATATAACTTCTAACACATTAAAAACTGTCTTACAGCATTGCAGAAAACATTGTATTTCATAAGGCATAAGCATCTTTCAGTTTGGCAAGATTTGCACTGAATATTGAATGAAACAGCTTTCCCTAATAGAGAGAAAAGCTTTTGAGCAGATTTGGGCTTGATTTCACTTCATTTGAACAGAGGCACTATTTCAACATTACAGGACTCAGAAAGCTGTAAACTGACAATCTTGATCATTGAAGTCCTAACATAAGTTTTTGTGCATATAACTTCTAACACATTAAAAACTGTCTTACAGCATTGCAGAAAACATTGTATTTCATAAGGCATAAGCATCTTTCAGTTTGGCAAGATTTGCACTGAATATTGAATGAAACAGCTTTCTCTAATAGAGAGAAAAGCTTTTGAGCAGATTTGGGCTTGATTTCACTTCATTTGAACAGAGGCACTATTTCAACATTACAGGACTCAGAAAGCTGTAAACTGACAATCTTGATCATTGAAGTCCTAACATAAGCTTTTGTGCATATAACTTCTAACACATTAAAAACTGTCTTACAGCATTGCAGAAAACATTGTATTTCATAAGGCATAAGCATCTTTCAGTTTGGCAAGATTTGCACTGAATATTGAATGAAACAGCTTTCTCTAATAGAGAGAAAAGCTTTTGAGCAGATTTGGGCTTGATTTCACTTCATTTGAACAGAGGCACTATTTCAACATTACAGGACTCAGAAAGCTGTAAACTGACAATCTTGATCATTGAAGTCCTAACATAAGTTTTTGTGCATATAACTTCTAACACATTAAAAACTGTCTTACAGCATTGCAGAAAACATTGTATTTCATAAGGCATAAGCATCTTTCAGTTTGGCAAGATTTGCACTGAATATTGCATGAAACAGCTTTCCCTAATAGAGAGAAAAGCTTTTGAGCAGATTTGGGCTTGATTTCACTTCATTTGAACAGAGGCACTATTTCAACATTACTGGACTCAGAAAGCTGTAAACTGACATTCTTGATCATTGAAGTCCTAACATAAGTTTTTGTGCATATAACTTCTAACACATTAAAAACTGTCTTACAGCATTGCAGAAAACATTGTATTTCATAAGGCATAAGCATCTTTCAGTTTGGCAAGATTTGCACTGAATACTGAATGAAACAGCTTTCTCTACTAGTGAGAAAAGCTTTTGAACAGATTTGGGCTTGATTTCACTTCATTTGAACAGAGGCACTATTTCAACATTACAGGACTCAGAAAGCTGTAAACTGACAATCTTGATCATTGAAGTCCTAACATAAGTTTTTGTGCATATAACTTCTAACACATTAAAAACTGTCTTACAGCATTGCAGAAAACATTGTATTTCATAAGGCATAAGCATCTTTCAGTTTGGCAAGATTTGCACTGAATATTGAATGAAACAGCTTTCTCTAATAGAGAGAAAAGCTTTTGAGCAGATTTGGGCTTAATTTCACTTCATTTGAACAGAGGCACTATTTCAACATTACAGGACTCAGAAAGCTGTAAACTGACAGTCTTGATCATTGAAGTCCTAACATAAGTTTTTGTGCATATAACTTCTAACACATTAAAAACTGTCTTACAGCATTGCAGAAAACATTGTATTTCAAAAGGCATAAGCATCTTTCAGTTTGGCAAGATTTGCCCTGTATACTGAATGAAACAGCTTTCTCTCATAGAGACAAAAGCTTTTGAGCAGATTTGGGCTTGATTTCACTTCATTTGAACAGAGGCACTATTTCAACATTACTGGACTCAGAAAGCTGTAAACTGACAATCTTGATCATTGAAGTCCTAACATAAGTTTTTGTGCATATAACTTCTAACACATTAAACACTGTCTTACAGCATTGCAGAAAACATTGTATTTCATAAGGCATAAGCATCTTTCAGTTTGGCAAGATTTGCACTGAATATTGAATGAAACAGCTTTCCCTAATAGAGAGAAAAGCTTTTGAGCAGATTTGGGCTTGATTTCACTTCATTTGAACAGAGGCACTATTTCAACATTACTGGACTCAGAAAGCTGTAAACTGACATTCTTGATCATTGAAGTCCTAACATAAGTTTTTGTGCATATAACTTCTAACACATTAAAAACTGTCTTACAGCATTGCAGAAAACATTGTATTTCATAAGGCATAAGCATCTTTCAGTTTGGCAAGATTTGCACTGAATACTGAATGAAACAGCTTTCTCTACTAGTGAGAAAAGCTTTTGAACAGATTTGGGCTTGATTTCACTTCATTTGAACAGAGGCACTATTTCAACATTACAGGACTCAGAAAGCTGTAAACTGACAATCTTGATCATTGAAGTCCTAACATAAGTTTTTGTGCATATAACTTCTAACACATTAAAAACTGTCTTACAGCATTGCAGAAAACATTGTATTTCATAAGGCATAAGCATCTTTCAGTTTGGCAAGATTTGCACTGAATATTGAATGAAACAGCTTTCTCTAATAGAGAGAAAAGCTTTTGAGCAGATTTGGGCTTGATTTCACTTCATTTGAACAGAGGCACTATTTCAACATTACAGGACTCAGAAAGCTGTAAACTGACAATCTTGATCATTGAAGTCCTAACATAAGTTTTTGTGCATATAACTTCTAACACATTAAAAACTGTCTTACAGCATTGCAGAAAACATTGTATTTCATAAGGCATAAGAATCTTTCAGTTTGGCAAGATTTGCACTGAATATTGAATGAAACAGCTTTCCCTAATAGTGAGAAAAGCTTTTGAGCAGATTTGGGCTTGATTTCACTTCATTTGAACAGAGGCACTATTTCAACATTACAGGACTCAGAAAGCTGTAAACTGACAATCTTGATCATTGAAGTCCTAACATAAGTTTTTGTGCATATAACTTCTAACACATTAAAAACTGTCTTACAGCATTGCAGAAAACATTGTATTTCATAAGACATAAGCATCTTTCAGTTTGGCAAGATTTGCACTGAATACTGAATGAAACAGCTTTCTCTACTAGTGAGAAAAGCTTTTGAACAGATTTGGGCTTGATTTCACTTCATTTGAACAGAGGCACTATTTCAACATTACAGGACTCAGAAAGCTGTAAACTGACAATCTTGATCATTGAAGTCCTAACATAAGTTTTTGTGCATATAACTTCTAACACTTTAAAAACTGTCTTACAGCATTGCAGAAAACATTGTATTTCATAAGGCATAAGCATCTTTCAGTTTGGCAAGATTTGCACTGAATATTGAATGAAACAGCTTTCTCTAATAGAGAGAAAAGCTTTTGAGCAGATTTGGGCTTGATTTCACTTCATTTGAACAGAGGCACTATTTCAACATTACAGGACTCAGAAAGCTGTAAACTGACAATCTTGATCATTGAAGTCCTAACATAAGTTTTTGTGCATATAACTTCTAACACATTAAAAACTGTCTTACAGCATTGCAGAAAAAATTGTATTTCATAAGGCATAAGCATCTTTCAGTTTGGCAAGATTTGCACTGAATATTGAATGAAACAGCTTTCCCTAATAGAGAGAAAAGCTTTTGAGCAGATTTGGGCTTGATTTCACTTCATTTGAACAGAGGCACTATTTCAACATTACAGGACTCAGAAAGCTGTAAACTGACAATCTTGATCATTGAAGTCCTAACATAAGTTTTTGTGCATATAACTTCTAACACATTAAAAACTGTCTTACAGCATTGCAGAAAACATTGTATTTCATAAGGCATAAGCATCTTTCAGTTTGGCAAGATTTGCACTGAATATTGAATGAAACAGCTTTCTCTAATAGAGAGAAAAGCTTTTGAGCAGATTTGGGCTTGATTTCACTTCATTTGAACAGAGGCACTATTTCAACATTACAGGACTCAGAAAGCTGTAAACTGACAATCTTGATCATTGAAGTCCTAACATAAGCTTTTGTGCATATAACTTCTAACACATTAAAAACTGTCTTACAGCATTGCAGAAAACATTGTATTTCATAAGGCATAAGCATCTTTCAGTTTGGCAAGATTTGCACTGAATATTGAATGAAACAGCTTTCTCTAATAGAGAGAAAAGCTTTTGAGCAGATTTGGGCTTGATTTCACTTCATTTGAACAGAGGCACTATTTCAACATTACAGGACTCAGAAAGCTGTAAACTGACAATCTTGATCATTGAAGTCCTAACATAAGTTTTTGTGCATATAACTTCTAACACATTAAAAACTGTCTTACAGCATTGCAGAAAACATTGTATTTCATAAGGCATAAGCATCTTTCAGTTTGGCAAGATTTGCACTGAATACTGAATGAAACAGCTTTCTCTACTAGTGAGAAAAGCTTTTGAACAGATTTGGGCTTGATTTCACTTCATTTGAACAGAGGCACTATTTCAACATTACATGACTCAGAAAGCTGTAAACTGACATTCTTGATCATTGAAGTCCTAACATAAGTTTTTGTGCATATAACTTCTAACACATTAAAAACTGTCTTACAGCATTGCAGAAAACATTGTATTTCATAAGGCATAAGCATCTTTCAGTTTGGCAAGATTTGCACTGAATACTGAATGAAACAGCTTTCTCTACTAGTGAGAAAAGCTTTTGAACAGATTTGGGCTTGATTTCACTTCATTTGAACAGAGGCACTATTTCAACATTACAGGACTCAGAAAGCTGTAAACTGACATTCTTGATCATTGAAGTCCTAACATAAGTTTTTGTGCATATAACTTCTAACACATTAAAAACTGTCTTACAGCATTGCAGAAAACATTGTATTTCATAAGGCATAAGCATCTTTCAGTTTGGCAAGATTTGCACTGAATACTGAATGAAACAGCTTTCTCTACTAGTGAGAAAAGCTTTTGAACAGATTTGGGCTTGATTTCACTTCATTTGAACAGAGGCACTATTTCAACATTACAGGACTCAGAAAGCTGTAAACTGACAATCTTGATCATTGAAGTCCTAACATAAGTTTTTGTGCATATAACTTCTAACACATTAAAAACTGTCTTACAGCATTGCAGAAAACATTGTATTTCATAAGGCATAAGCATCTTTCAGTTTGGCAAGATTTGCACTGAATATTGAATGAAACAGCTTTCTCTTAATAGAGAGAAAAGCTTTTGAGCAGATTTGGGCTTGATTTCACTTCATTTGAACAGAGGCACTATTTCAACATTACAGGACTCAGAAAGCTGTAAACTGACAGTCTTGATCATTGAAGTCCTAACATAAGTTTTTGTGTAGAGTTGGGTCCGAGTCCACCTTTGTCGAGTACGAGTCAAGACCAAGTCCACAAACATCGAGTCCAAGTCCGAGTCCGAGTCCAAAAGGGGCGGAGTTGGACTCAAGTCCGAGTTCTTAAAGGCCGAGTCCGAGTCGAGTCCGCCCGAGTCCAGAAAGTAATTAAATTAAAAAAGATTATAAATTGGTATTGTACATTTTTACATTATATTAATATTTTAACCTTTCAACCCATTAAACCAATGGCAATATAAAAATTTAATTAAAAAAATACCACTGTTACATCTAGTCATTGCCATTGAACATTTTTATTTTATGTCAACAGAACTAGTTTCCTATCAAAAAAGTTTTCAAAGGTTTTATTGTATTACAAGTGCATGAAAATACAAATGAACCTATTTTATTATTGTATCACACTATATTGTCCCCCAGTTAAAGATGACATTTCAGTTATTTAATGCCTCTCCCCCACATTTGACAGAGGTAAAGTGCAGCCAATGAGGAGATCCTTAATGATGACATTATGAATTTCTTGTTGTCTTGGAGAACTTGCATCATAAAGTTGCACTGCTTGTTTGGTCAGTTCTGGTCTTGCAAATCCTGCAATGCTGAGCTGTGCAGCATCTGTTGGTTGCTGCTGCTGTCTTTGGTACTCGGTTGCATCGGTTTTCGGATCACCAGTACACTGAACCGAAAACCGTTTCTTTCGGAGGCGTCCGATTTGAGAACCGATGAACTGATGATACTGCGCATGCGTGTAATTTTTCAAGTATTTTGTTAAACATCGGAAAGTGTGATAAAACTATTAAAAAAATAAATAAATATATATATATATATATATATATATATATATATATATATATATATATATATATATATATATATATACATACACGTTTTTTGTTAAGATAGGGGCTACATGTTTCTAATCTGTATATTGTAGATTATGTATGGGCCAAAGGGGTTTTCAGGGAAGTTGGACAATAATTAAGACTCTAAAGACTCCATGTTTAATATGAATAAGGGATGATTTATGAAATATCTGTACTGTATTTATAGTTAATGATGACAGATTCACAAACTGAGTTTGTAGTAAACAGAACATGAACACGAGTAGAGCAGCTGATGATACTGCGCAGCATGTGCCGGTGTCCCGACATTTTATCCTACCCTGTCAGATTTTCCTACCCGGGTTTTGAGCGATTCTCGTTCTCGAGTCAAGAACCGGTTGTATCAGTTTTCAGATCATCAGTAAACTGAACCGAAAACCGTTTCTTTCGGACGCGTCCGATTCGAGAACCGAGGAGCTGATGATACTGCGCATTCGTGATTCAGCATGAAGAATGACTCGCAGCGCGTCTGAACCGAACTGATTCTTTTGGTGATTGATTCTGAACTGATTTTGTGCTAATGTAATGAGTGCGGGTAAACCGAGGGCTTGAATGAAGGGCAATCTGACGAAACGTAAGTTCATTTAATAACAAATACATCGCAATGGATTATGTATCCGGTGAACTGTTTTTTTTTTTCAACCGGTTTATTGAATCTAACCGTCCGAAAGAACCGGTTCGCGGAAAAGAATCGAACTTCCCATCACTAATCCACACTGATATCCAGTGAGTGGTGCGTGTGTTTCGTCTGCAAGCAGGAGACTTCTGCCTGCCGGTGTGGTGCAGTAAAATGACAGAAGGGGAGACATTCATTAATTTATCATTTCAATTTTATGCTGGTTTTATTGTTACACATGACACGGACTCGACTGTACTCGGAATATTTTCCGAGTCCAAAATGTTCAAGTCCGTGTCAAGTCCGAGTACAAATACACCCGAGTGCGTGACAAGTCCGAGTTCATTCAAAATTGGACTCGAGTCCGGACTCGAGTCCGAGTCCAAGTTCGAGTACCCCAACTCTATTTTTGTGCATATAACTTCTAACACATTAAAAACTGTCTTACAGCATTGCAGAAAACATTGTATTTCATAAGGCATAAGCATCTTTCAGTTTGGCAAGATTTGCCCTGTATACTGAATGAAACAGCTTTCTCTAATAGAGACAAAAGCTTTTGAGCAGATTTGGGCTTGATTTCACTTCATTTGAACAGAGGCACTATTTCAACATTACTGGACTCAGAAAGCTGTAAACTGACAATCTTGATCATTGAAGTCCTAACATAAGTTTTTGTGCATATAACTTCTAACACATTAAACACTGTCTTACAGCATTGCAGAAAACATTGTATTTCATAAGGCATAAGCATCTTTCAGTTTGGCAAGATTTGCACTGAATATTGAATGAAACAGCTTTCCCTAATAGAGAGAAAAGCTTTTGAGCAGATTTGGGCTTGATTTCACTTCATTTGAACAGAGGCACTATTTCAACATTACTGGACTCAGAAAGCTGTAAACTGACATTCTTGATCATTGAAGTCCTAACATAAGTTTTTGTGCATATAACTTCTAACACATTAAAAACTGTCTTACAGCATTGCAGAAAACATTGTATTTCATAAGGCATAAGCATCTTTCAGTTTGGCAAGATTTGCACTGAATACTGAATGAAACAGCTTTCTCTACTAGTGAGAAAAGCTTTTGAACAGATTTGGGCTTGATTTCACTTCATTTGAACAGAGGCACTATTTCAACATTACAGGACTCAGAAAGCTGTAAACTGACAATCTTGATCATTGAAGTCCTAACATAAGTTTTTGTGCATATAACTTCTAACACATTAAAAACTGTCTTACAGCATTGCAGAAAACATTGTATTTCATAAGGCATAAGCATCTTTCAGTTTGGCAAGATTTGCACTGAATATTGAATGAAACAGCTTTCTCTAATAGAGAGAAAAGCTTTTGAGCAGATTTGGGCTTGATTTCACTTCATTTGAACAGAGGCACTATTTCAACATTACAGGACTCAGAAAGCTGTAAACTGACAATCTTGATCATTGAAGTCCTAACATAAGTTTTTGTGCATATAACTTCTAACACATTAAAAACTGTCTTACAGCATTGCAGAAAACATTGTATTTCATAAGGCATAAGCATCTTTCAGTTTGGCAAGATTTGCACTGAATATTGAATGAAACAGCTTTCCCTAATAGTGAGAAAAGCTTTTGAGCAGATTTGGGCTTGATTTCACTTCATTTGAACAGAGGCACTATTTCAACATTACAGGACTCAGAAATCTGTAAACTGACAATCTTGATCATTGAAGTCCTAACATAAGTTTTTGTGCATATAACTTCTAACACATTAAAAACTGTCTTACAGCATTGCAGAAAACATTGTATTTCATAAGACATAAGCATCTTTCAGTTTGGCAAGATTTGCACTGAATACTGAATGAAACAGCTTTCTCTACTAGTGAGAAAAGCTTTTGAACAGATTTGGGCTTGATTTCACTTCATTTGAACAGAGGCACTATTTCAACATTACAGGACTCAGAAAGCTGTAAACTGACAATCTTGATCATTGAAGTCCTAACATAAGTTTTTGTGCATATAACTTCTAACACTTTAAAAACTGTCTTACAGCATTGCAGAAAACATTGTATTTCATAAGGCATAAGCATCTTTCAGTTTGGCAAGATTTGCACTGAATATTGAATGAAACAGCTTTCTCTAATAGAGAGAAAAGCTTTTGAGCAGATTTGGGCTTGATTTCACTTCATTTGAACAGAGGCACTATTTCAACATTACAGGACTCAGAAAGCTGTAAACTGACAATCTTGATCATTGAAGTCCTAACATAAGTTTTTGTGCATATAACTTCTAACACATTAAAAACTGTCTTACAGCATTGCAGAAAACATTGTATTTCATAAGGCATAAGCATCTTTCAGTTTGGCAAGATTTGCACTGAATATTGAATGAAACAGCTTTCCCTAATAGAGAGAAAAGCTTTTGAGCAGATTTGGGCTTGATTTCACTTCATTTGAACAGAGGCACTATTTCAACATTACAGGACTCAGAAAGCTGTAAACTGACAATCTTGATCATTGAAGTCCTAACATAAGTTTTTGTGCATATAACTTCTAACACATTAAAAACTGTCTTACAGCATTGCAGAAAACATTGTATTTCATAAGGCATAAGCATCTTTCAGTTTGGCAAGATTTGCACTGAATACTGAATGAAACAGCTTTCTCTACTAGTGAGAAAAGCTTTTGAACAGATTTGGGCTTGATTTCACTTCATTTGAACAGAGGCACTATTTCAACATTACAGGACTCAGAAAGCTGTAAACTGACAATCTTGATCATTGAAGTCCTAACATAAGTTTTTGTGCATATAACTTCTAACACATTAAAAACTGTCTTACAGCATTGCAGAAAACATTGTATTTCATAAGGCATAAGCATCTTTCAGTTTGGCAAGATTTGCACTGAATATTGAATGAAACAGCTTTCTCTAATAGAGAGAAAAGCTTTTGAGCAGATTTGGGCTTGATTTCACTTCATTTGAACAGAGGCACTATTTCAACATTACAGGACTCAGAAAGCTGTAAACTGACAATCTTGATCATTGAAGTCCTAACATAAGTTTTTGTGCATATAACTTCTAACACATTAAAAACTGTCTTACAGCATTGCAGAAAACATTGTATTTCATAAGGCATAAGCATCTTTCAGTTTGGCAAGATTTGCACTGAATATTGAATGAAACAGCTTTCCCTAATAGAGAGAAAAGCTTTTGAGCAGATTTGGGCTTGATTTCACTTCATTTCAACAGAGGCACTATTTCAACATTACAGGACTCAGAAAGCTGTAAACTGACAATCTTGATCATTGAAGTCCTAACATAAGTTTTTGTGCATATAACTTCTAACACATTAAAAACTGTCTTACAGCATTGCAGAAAACATTGTATTTCATAAGGCATAAGCATCTTTCAGTTTGGCAAGATTTGCACTGAATACTGAATGAAACAGCTTTCTCTACTAGTGAGAAAAGCTTTTGAACAGATTTGGGCTTGATTTCACTTCATTTGAACAGAGGCAACTATTTCAACATTACAGGACTCAGAAAGCTGTAAACTGACAATCTTGATCATTGAAGTCCTAACATAAGTTTTTGTGCATATAACTTCTAACACATTAAAAACTGTCTTACAGCATTGCAGAAAACATTGTATTTCATAAGGCATAAGCATCTTTCAGTTTGGCAAGATTTGCACTGAATATTGAATGAAACAGCTTTCTCTAATAGAGAGAAAAGCTTTTGAGCAGATTTGGGCTTGATTTCACTTCATTTGAACAGAGGCACTATTTCAACATTACAGGACTCAGAAAGCTGTAAACTGACAATCTTGATCATTGAAGTCCTAACATAAGTTTTTGTGCATATAACTTCTAACACATTAAAAACTGTCTTACAGCATTGCAGAAAACATTGTATTTCATAAGGCATAAGCATCTTTCAGTTTGGCAAGATTTGCACTGAATATTGAATGAAACAGCTTTCCCTAATAGAGAGAAAAGCTTTTGAGCAGATTTGGGCTTGATTTCACTTCATTTGAACAGAGGCACTATTTCAACATTACAGGACTCAGAAAGCTGTAAACTGACAATCTTGATCATTGAAGTCCTAACATAAGTTTTTGTGCATATAACTTCTAACACATTAAAAACTGTCTTACAGCATTGCAGAAAACATTGTATTTCATAAGGCATAAGCATCTTTCAGTTTGGCAAGATTTGCACTGAATATTGAATGAAACAGCTTTCCCTAATAGAGAGAAAAGCTTTTGAGCAGATTTGGGCTTGATTTCACTTCATTTGAACAGAGGCACTATTTCAACATTACAGGACTCAGAAAGCTGTAAACTGACAATCTTGATCATTGAAGTCCTAACATAAGTTTTTGTGCATATAACTTCTAACACATTAAAAACTGTCTTACAGCATTGCAGAAAACATTGTATTTCATAAGGCATAAGCATCTTTCAGTTTGGCAAGATTTGCACTGAATATTGAATGAAACAGCTTTCTCTAATAGAGAGAAAAGCTTTTGAGCAGATTTGGGCTTGATTTCACTTCATTTGAACAGAGGCACTATTTCAACATTACAGGACTCAGAAAGCTGTAAACTGACAATCTTGATCATTGAAGTCCTAACATAAGTTTTTGTGCATATAACTTCTAACACATTAAAAACTGTCTTACAGCATTGCAGAAAACATTGTATTTCATAAGGCATAAGCATCTTTCAGTTTGGCAAGATTTGCACTGAATACTGAATGAAACAGCTTTCTCTACTAGTGAGAAAAGCTTTTGATCAGATTTGGGCTTGATTTCACTTCATTTGAACAGAGGCACTATTTCAACATTACAGGACTCAGAAAGCTGTAAACTGACAATCTTGATCATTGAAGTCCTAACATAAGTTTTTGTGCATATAACTTCTAACACATTAAAAACTGTCTTACAGCATTGCAGAAAACATTGTATTTCATAAGGCATAAGCATCTTTCAGTTTGGCAAGATTTGCACTGAATATTGAATGAAACAGCTTTCTCTAATAGAGAGAAAAGCTTTTGAGCAGATTTGGGCTTAATTTCACTTCATTTGAACAGAGGCACTATTTCAACATTACAGGACTCAGAAAGCTGTAAACTGACAGTCTTGATCATTGAAGTCCTAACATAAGTTTTTGTGCATATAACTTCTAACACATTAAAAACTGTCTTACAGCATTGCAGAAAACATTGTATTTCAAAAGGCATAAGCATCTTTCAGTTTGGCAAGATTTGCCCTGTATACTGAATGAAACAGCTTTCTCTAATAGAGACAAAAGCTTTTGAGCAGATTTGGGCTTGATTTCACTTCATTTGAACAGAGGCACTATTTCAACATTACTGGACTCAGAAAGCTGTAAACTGACAATCTTGATCATTGAAGTCCTAACATAAGTTTTTGTGCATATAACTTCTAACACATTAAACACTGTCTTACAGCATTGCAGAAAACATTGTATTTCATAAGGCATAAGCATCTTTCAGTTTGGCAAGATTTGCACTGAATATTGAATGAAACAGCTTTCCCTAATAGAGAGAAAAGCTTTTGAGCAGATTTGGGCTTGATTTCACTTCATTTGAACAGAGGCACTATTTCAACATTACTGGACTCAGAAAGCTGTAAACTGACATTCTTGATCATTGAAGTCCTAACATAAGTTTTTGTGCATATAACTTCTAACACATTAAAAACTGTCTTACAGCATTGCAGAAAACATTGTATTTCATAAGGCATAAGCATCTTTCAGTTTGGCAAGATTTGCACTGAATATTGAATGAAACAGCTTTCTCTAATAGAGAGAAAAGCTTTTGAGCAGATTTGGGCTTGATTTCACTTCATTTGAACAGAGGCACTATTTCAACATTACAGGACTCAGAAAGCTGTAAACTGACAATCTTGATCATTGAAGTCCTAACATAAGTTTTTGTGCATATAACTTCTAACACATTAAAAACTGTCTTACAGCATTGCAGAAAACATTGTATTTCATAAGGCATAAGCATCTTTCAGTTTGGCAAGATTTGCACTGAATATTGAATGAAACAGCTTTCCCTAATAGAGAGAAAAGCTTTTGAGCAGATTTGGGCTTGATTTCACTTCATTTGAACAGAGGCACTATTTCAACATTACAGGACTCAGAAAGCTGTAAACTGACAATCTTGATCATTGAAGTCCTAACATAAGTTTTTGTGCATATAACTTCTAACACATTAAAAACTGTCTTACAGCATTGCAGAAAACATTGTATTTCATAAGGCATAAGCATCTTTCAGTTTGGCAAGATTTGCACTGAATATTGAATGAAACAGCTTTCCCTAATAGAGAGAAAAGCTTTTGAGCAGATTTGGGCTTGATTTCACTTCATTTGAACAGAGGCACTATTTCAACATTACAGGACTCAGAAAGCTGTAAACTGACAATCTTGATCATTGAAGTCCTAACATAAGTTTTTGTGCATATAACTTCTAACACATTAAAAACTGTCTTACAGCATTGCAGAAAACATTGTATTTCATAAGGCATAAGCATCTTTCAGTTTGGCAAGATTTGCACTGAATATTGAATGAAACAGCTTTCTCTAATAGAGAGAAAAGCTTTTGAGCAGATTTGGGCTTGATTTCACTTCATTTGAACAGAGGCACTATTTCAACATTACAGGACTCAGAAAGCTGTAAACTGACAATCTTGATCATTGAAGTCCTAACATAAGTTTTTGTGCATATAACTTCTAACACATTAAAAACTGTCTTACAGCATTGCAGAAAACATTGTATTTCATAAGGCATAAGCATCTTTCAGTTTGGCAAGATTTGCACTGAATATTGAATGAAACAGCTTTCCCTAATAGAGAGAAAAGCTTTTGAGCAGATTTGGGCTTGATTTCACTTCATTTGAACAGAGGCACTATTTCAACATTACAGGACTCAGAAAGCTGTAAACTGACAATCTTGATCATTGAAGTCCTAACATAAGTTTTTGTGCATATAACTTCTAACACATTAAAAACTGTCTTACAGCATTGCAGAAAACATTGTATTTCATAAGGCATAAGCATCTTTCAGTTTGGCAAGATTTGCACTGAATATTGAATGAAACAGCTTTCCCTAATAGAGAGAAAAGCTTTTGAGCAGATTTGGGCTTGATTTCACTTCATTTGAACAGAGGCACTATTTCAACATTACAGGACTCAGAAAGCTGTAAACTGACAATCTTGATCATTGAAGTCCTAACATAAGTTTTTGTGCATATAACTTCTAACACATTAAAAACTGTCTTACAGCATTGCAGAAAACATTGTATTTCATAAGGCATAAGCATCTTTCAGTTTGGCAAGATTTGCACTGAATATTGAATGAAACAGCTTTCCCTAATAGAGAGAAAAGCTTTTGAGCAGATTTGGGCTTGATTTCACTTCATTTGAACAGAGGCACTATTTCAACATTACAGGACTCAGAAAGCTGTAAACTGACAATCTTGATCATTGAAGTCCTAACATAAGTTTTTGTGCATATAACTTCTAACACATTAAAAACTGTCTTACAGCATTGCAGAAAACATTGTATTTCATAAGGCATAAGCATCTTTCAGTTTGGCAAGATTTGCACTGAATATTGAATGAAACAGCTTTCTCTAATAGAGAGAAAAGCTTTTGAGCAGATTTGGGCTTGATTTCACTTCATTTGAACAGAGGCACTATTTCAACATTACAGGACTCAGAAAGCTGTAAACTGACAATCTTGATCATTGAAGTCCTAACATAAGTTTTTGTGCATATAACTTCTAACACATTAAAAACTGTCTTACAGCATTGCAGAAAACATTGTATTTCATAAGGCATAAGCATCTTTCAGTTTGGCAAGATTTGCACTGAATATTGAATGAAACAGCTTTCCCTAATAGAGAGAAAAGCTTTTGAGCAGATTTGGGCTTGATTTCACTTCATTTGAACAGAGGCACTATTTCAACATTACAGGACTCAGAAAGCTGTAAACTGACAATCTTGATCATTGAAGTCCTAACATAAGTTTTTGTGCATATAACTTCTAACACATTAAAAACTGTCTTACAGCATTGCAGAAAACATTGTATTTCATAAGGCATAAGCATCTTTCAGTTTGGCAAGATTTGCACTGAATATTGAATGAAACAGCTTTCTCTAATAGAGAGAAAAGCTTTTGAGCAGATTTGGGCTTGATTTCACTTCATTTGAACAGAGGCACTATTTCAACATTACAGGACTCAGAAAGCTGTAAACTGACAATCTTGATCATTGAAGTCCTAACATAAGCTTTTGTGCATATAACTTCTAACACATTAAAAACTGTCTTACAGCATTGCAGAAAACATTGTATTTCATAAGGCATAAGCATCTTTCAGTTTGGCAAGATTTGCACTGAATATTGAATGAAACAGCTTTCTCTAATAGAGAGAAAAGCTTTTGAGCAGATTTGGGCTTGATTTCACTTCATTTGAACAGAGGCACTATTTCAACATTAAAGGACTCAGAAAGCTGTAAACTGACAATCTTGATCATTGAAGTCCTAACATAAGTTTTTGTGCATATAACTTCTAACACATTAAAAACTGTCTTACAGCATTGCAGAAAACATTGTATTTCATAAGGCATAAGCATCTTTCAGTTTGGCAAGATTTGCACTGAATATTGAATGAAACAGCTTTCCCTAATAGGAGAGAAAAGCTTTTGAGCAGATTTGGGCTTGATTTCACTTCATTTGAACAGAGGCACTATTTCAACATTACAGGACTCAGAAAGCTGTAAACTGACAATCTTGATCATTGAAGTCCTAACATAAGTTTTTGTGCATATAACTTCTAACACATTAAAAACTGTCTTACAGCATTGCAGAAAACATTGTATTTCATAAGGCATAAGCATCTTTCAGTTTGGCAAGATTTGCACTGAATATTGAATGAAACAGCTTTCTCTAATAGAGAGAAAAGCTTTTGAGCAGATTTGGGCTTGATTTCACTTCATTTGAACAGAGGCACTATTTCAACATTACAGGACTCAGAAAGCTGTAAACTGACAATCTTGATCATTGAAGTCCTAACATAAGCTTTTGTGCATATAACTTCTAACACATTAAAAACTGTCTTACAGCATTGCAGAAAACATTGTATTTCATAAGGCATAAGCATCTTTCAGTTTGGCAAGATTTGCACTGAATATTGAATAAAACAGCTTTCTCTAATAGAGAGAAAAGCTTTTGAGCAGATTTGGGCTTGATTTCACTTCATTTGAACAGAGGCACTATTTCAACATTACAGGACTCAGAAAGCTGTAAACTGACAGTCTTGATCATTGAAGTCCTAACATAAGTTTTTGTGCATATAACTTCTAACACATTAAAAACTGTCTTACAGCATTGCAGAAAACATTGTATTTCAAAAGGCATAAGCATCTTTCAGTTTGGCAAGATTTGCCCTGTATACTGAATGAAACAGCTTTCTCTAATAGAGACAAAAGCTTTTGAGCAGATTTGGGCTTGATTTCACTTCATTTGAACAGAGGCACTATTTCAACATTACTGGACTCAGAAAGCTGTAAACTGACAATCTTGATCATTGAAGTCCTAACATAAGTTTTTGTGCATATAACTTCTAACACATTAAACACTGTCTTACAGCATTGCAGAAAACATTGTATTTCATAAGGCATAAGCATCTTTCAGTTTGGCAAGATTTGCACTGAATATTGAATGAAACAGCTTTCCCTAATAGAGAGAAAAGCTTTTGAGCAGATTTGGGCTTGATTTCACTTCATTTGAACAGAGGCACTATTTCAACATTACTGGACTCAGAAAGCTGTAAACTGACATTCTTGATCATTGAAGTCCTAACATAAGTTTTTGTGCATATAACTTCTAACACATTAAAAACTGTCTTACAGCATTGCAGAAAACATTGTATTTCATAAGGCATAAGCATCTTTCAGTTTGGCAAGATTTGCACTGAATATTGAATGAAACAGCTTTCTCTAATAGAGAGAAAAGCTTTTGAGCAGATTTGGGCTTGATTTCACTTCATTTGAACAGAGGCACTATTTCAACATTACAGGACTCAGAAAGCTGTAAACTGACAATCTTGATCATTGAAGTCCTAACATAAGTTTTTGTGCATATAACTTCTAACACATTAAAAACTGTCTTACAGCATTGCAGAAAACATTGTATTTCATAAGGCATAAGCATCTTTCAGTTTGGCAAGATTTGCACTGAATATTGAATGAAACAGCTTTCCCTAATAGAGAGAAAAGCTTTTGAGCAGATTTGGGCTTGATTTCACTTCATTTGAACAGAGGCACTATTTCAACATTACAGGACTCAGAAAGCTGTAAACTGACAATCTTGATCATTGAAGTCCTAACATAAGTTTTTGTGCATATAACTTCTAACACATTAAAAACTGTCTTACAGCATTGCAGAAAACATTGTATTTCATAAGGCATAAGCATCTTTCAGTTTGGCAAGATTTGCACTGAATATTGAATGAAACAGCTTTCCCTAATAGAGAGAAAAGCTTTTGAGCAGATTTGGGCTTGATTTCACTTCATTTGAACAGAGGCACTATTTCAACATTACAGGACTCAGAAAGCTGTAAACTGACAATCTTGATCATTGAAGTCCTAACATAAGTTTTTGTGCATATAACTTCTAACACATTAAAAACTGTCTTACAGCATTGCAGAAAACATTGTATTTCATAAGGCATAAGCATCTTTCAGTTTGGCAAGATTTGCACTGAATATTGAATGAAACAGCTTTCTCTAATAGAGAGAAAAGCTTTTGAGCAGATTTGGGCTTGATTTCACTTCATTTGAACAGAGGCACTATTTCAACATTACAGGACTCAGAAAGCTGTAAACTGACAATCTTGATCATTGAAGTCCTAACATAAGTTTTTGTGCATATAACTTCTAACACATTAAAAACTGTCTTACAGCATTGCAGAAAACATTGTATTTCATAAGGCATAAGCATCTTTCAGTTTGGCAAGATTTGCACTGAATATTGAATGAAACAGCTTTCCCTAATAGAGAGAAAAGCTTTTGAGCAGATTTGGGCTTGATTTCACTTCATTTGAACAGAGGCACTATTTCAACATTACAGGACTCAGAAAGCTGTAAACTGACAATCTTGATCATTGAAGTCCTAACATAAGTTTTTGTGCATATAACTTCTAACACATTAAAAACTGTCTTACAGCATTGCAGAAAACATTGTATTTCATAAGGCATAAGCATCTTTCAGTTTGGCAAGATTTGCACTGAATATTGAATGAAACAGCTTTCTCTAATAGAGAGAAAAGCTTTTGAGCAGATTTGGGCTTGATTTCACTTCATTTGAACAGAGGCACTATTTCAACATTACAGGACTCAGAAAGCTGTAAACTGACAATCTTGATCATTGAAGTCCTAACATAAGCTTTTGTGCATATAACTTCTAACACATTAAAAACTGTCTTACAGCATTGCAGAAAACATTGTATTTCATAAGGCATAAGCATCTTTCAGTTTGGCAAGATTTGCACTGAATATTGAATGAAACAGCTTTCTCTAATAGAGAGAAAAGCTTTTGAGCAGATTTGGGCTTGATTTCACTTCATTTGAACAGAGGCACTATTTCAACATTACAGGACTCAGAAAGCTGTAAACTGACAATCTTGATCATTGAAGTCCTAACATAAGTTTTTGTGCATATAACTTCTAACACATTAAAAACTGTCTTACAGCATTGCAGAAAACATTGTATTTCATAAGGCATAAGCATCTTTCAGTTTGGCAAGATTTGCACTGAATATTGAATGAAACAGCTTTCCCTAATAGGAGAGAAAAGCTTTTGAGCAGATTTGGGCTTGATTTCACTTCATTTGAACAGAGGCACTATTTCAACATTACAGGACTCAGAAAGCTGTAAACTGACAATCTTGATCATTGAAGTCCTAACATAAGTTTTTGTGCATATAACTTCTAACACATTAAAAACTGTCTTACAGCATTGCAGAAAACATTGTATTTCATAAGGCATAAGCATCTTTCAGTTTGGCAAGATTTGCACTGAATATTGAATGAAACAGCTTTCTCTAATAGAGAGAAAAGCTTTTGAGCAGATTTGGGCTTGATTTCACTTCATTTGAACAGAGGCACTATTTCAACATTACAGGACTCAGAAAGCTGTAAACTGACAATCTTGATCATTGAAGTCCTAACATAAGCTTTTGTGCATATAACTTCTAACACATTAAAAACTGTCTTACAGCATTGCAGAAAACATTGTATTTCATAAGGCATAAGCATCTTTCAGTTTGGCAAGATTTGCACTGAATATTGAATAAAACAGCTTTCTCTAATAGAGAGAAAAGCTTTTGAGCAGATTTGGGCTTGATTTCACTTCATTTGAACAGAGGCACTATTTCAACATTACAGGACTCAGAAAGCTGTAAACTGACAATCTTGATCATTGAAGTCCTAACATAAGTTTTTGTGCATATAACTTCTAACACATTAAAAACTGTCTTACAGCATTGCAGAAAACATTGTATTTCATAAGGCATAAGCATCTTTCAGTTTGGCAAGATTTGCACTGAATATTGAATGAAACAGCTTTCCCTAATAGAGAGAAAAGCTTTTGAGCAGATTTGGGCTTGATTTCACTTCATTTGAACAGAGGCACTATTTCAACATTACTGGACTCAGAAAGCTGTAAACTGACATTCTTGATCATTGAAGTCCTAACATAAGTTTTTGTGCATATAACTTCTAACACATTAAAAACTGTCTTACAGCATTGCAGAAAACATTGTATTTCATAAGGCATAAGCATCTTTCAGTTTGGCAAGATTTGCACTGAATACTGAATGAAACAGCTTTCTCTACTAGTGAGAAAAGCTTTTGATCAGATTTGGGCTTGATTTCACTTCATTTGAACAGAGGCACTATTTCAACATTACAGGACTCAGAAAGCTGTAAACTGACAATCTTGATCATTGAAGTCCTAACATAAGTTTTTGTGCATATAACTTCTAACACATTAAAAACTGTCTTACAGCATTGCAGAAAACATTGTATTTCATAAGGCATAAGCATCTTTCAGTTTGGCAAGATTTGCACTGAATATTGAATGAAACAGCTTTCTCTAATAGAGAGAAAAGCTTTTGAGCAGATTTGGGCTTAATTTCACTTCATTTGAACAGAGGCACTATTTCAACATTACAGGACTCAGAAAGCTGTAAACTGACAGTCTTGATCATTGAAGTCCTAACATAAGTTTTTGTGCATATAACTTCTAACACATTAAAAACTGTCTTACAGCATTGCAGAAAACATTGTATTTCAAAAGGCATAAGCATCTTTCAGTTTGGCAAGATTTGCCCTGTATACTGAATGAAACAGCTTTCTCTAATAGAGACAAAAGCTTTTGAGCAGATTTGGGCTTGATTTCACTTCATTTGAACAGAGGCACTATTTCAACATTACTGGACTCAGAAAGCTGTAAACTGACAATCTTGATCATTGAAGTCCTAACATAAGTTTTTGTGCATATAACTTCTAACACATTAAACACTGTCTTACAGCATTGCAGAAAACATTGTATTTCATAAGGCATAAGCATCTTTCAGTTTGGCAAGATTTGCACTGAATATTGAATGAAACAGCTTTCCCTAATAGAGAGAAAAGCTTTTGAGCAGATTTGGGCTTGATTTCACTTCATTTGAACAGAGGCACTATTTCAACATTACTGGACTCAGAAAGCTGTAAACTGACATTCTTGATCATTGAAGTCCTAACATAAGTTTTTGTGCATATAACTTCTAACACATTAAAAACTGTCTTACAGCATTGCAGAAAACATTGTATTTCATAAGGCATAAGCATCTTTCAGTTTGGCAAGATTTGCACTGAATACTGAATGAAACAGCTTTCTCTACTAGTGAGAAAAGCTTTTGAACAGATTTGGGCTTGATTTCACTTCATTTGAACAGAGGCACTATTTCAACATTACAGGACTCAGAAAGCTGTAAACTGACAATCTTGATCATTGAAGTCCTAACATAAGTTTTTGTGCATATAACTTCTAACACATTAAAAACTGTCTTACAGCATTGCAGAAAACATTGTATTTCATAAGGCATAAGCATCTTTCAGTTTGGCAAGATTTGCACTGAATATTGAATGAAACAGCTTTCTCTAATAGAGAGAAAAGCTTTTGAGCAGATTTGGGCTTGATTTCACTTCATTTGAACAGAGGCACTATTTCAACATTACAGGACTCAGAAAGCTGTAAACTGACAATCTTGATCATTGAAGTCCTAACATAAGTTTTTGTGCATATAACTTCTAACACATTAAAAACTGTCTTACAGCATTGCAGAAAACATTGTATTTCATAAGGCATAAGCATCTTTCAGTTTGGCAAGAATTGCACTGAATATTGAATGAAACAGCTTTCCCTAATAGTGAGAAAAGCTTTTGAGCAGATTTGGGCTTGATTTCACTTCATTTGAACAGAGGCACTATTTCAACATTACAGGACTCAGAAAGCTGTAAACTGACAATCTTGATCATTGAAGTCCTAACATAAGTTTTTGTGCATATAACTTCTAACACATTAAAAACTGTCTTACAGCATTGCAGAAAACATTGTATTTCATAAGACATAAGCATCTTTCAGTTTGGCAAGATTTGCACTGAATACTGAATGAAACAGCTTTCTCTACTAGTGAGAAAAGCTTTTGAACAGATTTGGGCTTGATTTCACTTCATTTGAACAGAGGCACTATTTCAACATTACAGGACTCAGAAAGCTGTAAACTGACAATCTTGATCATTGAAGTCCTAACATAAGTTTTTGTGCATATAACTTCTAACACATTAAAAACTGTCTTACAGCATTGCAGAAAACATTGTATTTCATAAGGCATAAGCATCTTTCAGTTTGGCAAGATTTGCACTGAATATTGAATGAAACAGCTTTCTCTAATAGAGAGAAAAGCTTTTGAGCAGATTTGGGCTTGATTTCACTTCATTTGAACAGAGGCACTATTTCAACATTACAGGACTCAGAAAGCTGTAAACTGACAATCTTGATCATTGAAGTCCTAACATAAGTTTTTGTGCATATAACTTCTAACACATTAAAAACTGTCTTACAGCATTGCAGAAAACATTGTATTTCATAAGGCATAAGCATCTTTCAGTTTGGCAAGATTTGCACTGAATATTGAATGAAACAGCTTTCCCTAATAGAGACAAAAGCTTTTGAGCAGATTTGGGCTTGATTTCACTTCATTTGAACAGAGGCACTATTTCAACATTACTGGACTCAGAAAGCTGTAAACTGACAATCTTGATCATTGAAGTCCTAACATAAGTTTTTGTGCATATAACTTCTAACACATTAAAAACTGTCTTACAGCATTGCAGAAAACATTGTATTTCATAAGGCATAAGCATCTTTCAGTTTGGCAAGATTTGCACTGAATATTGAATGAAACAGCTTTCTCTAATAGAGAGAAAAGCTTTTGAGCAGATTTGGGCTTGATTTCACTTCATTTGAACAGAGGCACTATTTCAACATTACAGGACTCAGAAAGCTGTAAACTGACAATCTTGATCATTGAAGTCCTAACATAAGTTTTTGTGCATATAACTTCTAACACATTAAACACTGTCTTACAGCATTGCAGAAAACATTGTATTTCATAAGACATAAGCATCTTTCAGTTTGGCAAGATTTGCCCTGTATACTGAATGAAACAGCTTTCTCTAATAGAGACAAAAGCTTTTGAGCAGATTTGGGCTTGATTTCACTTCATTTGAACAGAGGCACTATTTCAACATTACTGGACTCAGAAAGCTGTAAACTGACAATCTTGATCATTGAAGTCCTAACATAAGTTTTTGTGCATATAACTTCTAACACATTAAAAACTGTCTTACAGCATTGCAGAAAACATTGTATTTCATAAGGCATAAGCATCTTTCAGTTTGGCAAGATTTGCACTGAATACTGAATGAAACAGCTTTCTCTACTAGTGAGAAAAGCTTTTGAACAGATTTGGGCTTGATTTCACTTCATTTGAACAGAGGCACTATTTCAACATTACAGGACTCAGAAAGCTGTAAACTGACAATCTTGATCATTGAAGTCCTAACATAAGTTTTTGTGCATATAACTTCTAACACATTAAAAACTGTCTTACAGCATTGCAGAAAACATTGTATTTCATAAGGCATAAGCATCTTTCAGTTTGGCAAGATTTGCACTGAATATTGAATGAAACAGCTTTCTCTAATAGAGAGAAAAGCTTTTGAGCAGATTTGGGCTTGATTTCACTTCATTTGAACAGAGGCACTATTTCAACATTACAGGACTCAGAAAGCTGTAAACTGACAATCTTGATCATTGAAGTCCTAACATAAGTTTTTGTGCATATAACTTCTAACACATTAAAAACTGTCTTACAGCATTGCAGAAAACATTGTATTTCATAAGGCATAAGCATCTTTCAGTTTGGCAAGATTTGCACTGAATATTGAATGAAACAGCTTTCCCTAATAGAGAGAAAAGCTTTTGAGCAGATTTGGGCTTGATTTCACTTCATTTCAACAGAGGCACTATTTCAACATTACAGGACTCAGAAAGCTGTAAACTGACAATCTTGATCATTGAAGTCCTAACATAAGTTTTTGTGCATATAACTTCTAACACATTAAAAACTGTCTTACAGCATTGCAGAAAACATTGTATTTCATAAGGCATAAGCATCTTTCAGTTTGGCAAGATTTGCACTGAATACTGAATGAAACAGCTTTCTCTACTAGTGAGAAAAGCTTTTGAACAGATTTGGGCTTGATTTCACTTCATTTGAACAGAGGCAACTATTTCAACATTACAGGACTCAGAAAGCTGTAAACTGACAATCTTGATCATTGAAGTCCTAACATAAGTTTTTGTGCATATAACTTCTAACACATTAAAAACTGTCTTACAGCATTGCAGAAAACATTGTATTTCATAAGGCATAAGCATCTTTCAGTTTGGCAAGATTTGCACTGAATATTGAATGAAACAGCTTTCTCTAATAGAGAGAAAAGCTTTTGAGCAGATTTGGGCTTGATTTCACTTCATTTGAACAGAGGCACTATTTCAACATTACAGGACTCAGAAAGCTGTAAACTGACAATCTTGATCATTGAAGTCCTAACATAAGTTTTTGTGCATATAACTTCTAACACATTAAAAACTGTCTTACAGCATTGCAGAAAACATTGTATTTCATAAGGCATAAGCATCTTTCAGTTTGGCAAGATTTGCACTGAATATTGAATGAAACAGCTTTCCCTAATAGAGAGAAAAGCTTTTGAGCAGATTTGGGCTTGATTTCACTTCATTTGAACAGAGGCAACTATTTCAACATTACAGGACTCAGAAAGCTGTAAACTGACAATCTTGATCATTGAAGTCCTAACATAAGTTTTTGTGCATATAACTTCTAACACATTAAAAACTGTCTTACAGCATTGCAGAAAACATTGTATTTCATAAGGCATAAGCATCTTTCAGTTTGGCAAGATTTGCACTGAATATTGAATGAAACAGCTTTCTCTAATAGAGAGAAAAGCTTTTGAGCAGATTTGGGCTTGATTTCACTTCATTTGAACAGAGGCACTATTTCAACATTACAGGACTCAGAAAGCTGTAAACTGACAATCTTGATCATTGAAGTCCTAACATAAGTTTTTGTGCATATAACTTCTAACACATTAAAAACTGTCTTACAGCATTGCAGAAAACATTGTATTTCATAAGGCATAAGCATCTTTCAGTTTGGCAAGATTTGCACTGAATATTGAATGAAACAGCTTTCCCTAATAGAGAGAAAAGCTTTTGAGCAGATTTGGGCTTGATTTCACTTCATTTGAACAGAGGCACTATTTCAACATTACAGGACTCAGAAAGCTGTAAACTGACAATCTTGATCATTGAAGTCCTAACATAAGTTTTTGTGCATATAACTTCTAACACATTAAAAACTGTCTTACAGCATTGCAGAAAACATTGTATTTCATAAGGCATAAGCATCTTTCAGTTTGGCAAGATTTGCACTGAATATTGAATGAAACAGCTTTCCCTAATAGAGAGAAAAGCTTTTGAGCAGATTTGGGCTTGATTTCACTTCATTTGAACAGAGGCACTATTTCAACATTACAGGACTCAGAAAGCTGTAAACTGACAATCTTGATCATTGAAGTCCTAACATAAGTTTTTGTGCATATAACTTCTAACACATTAAAAACTGTCTTACAGCATTGCAGAAAACATTGTATTTCATAAGGCATAAGCATCTTTCAGTTTGGCAAGATTTGCACTGAATATTGAATGAAACAGCTTTCTCTAATAGAGAGAAAAGCTTTTGAGCAGATTTGGGCTTGATTTCACTTCATTTGAACAGAGGCACTATTTCAACATTACAGGACTCAGAAAGCTGTAAACTGACAAACTTGATCATTGAAGTCCTAACATAAGTTTTTGTGCATATAACTTCTAACACATTAAAAACTGTCTTACAGCATTGCAGAAAACATTGTATTTCATAAGGCATAAGCATCTTTCAGTTTGGCAAGATTTGCACTGAATATTGAATGAAACAGCTTTCCCTAATAGAGAGAAAAGCTTTTGAGCAGATTTGGGCTTGATTTCACTTCATTTGAACAGAGGCACTATTTCAACATTACAGGACTCAGAAAGCTGTAAACTGACAATCTTGATCATTGAAGTCCTAACATAAGTTTTTGTGCATATAACTTCTAACACATTAAAAACTGTCTTACAGCATTGCAGAAAACATTGTATTTCATAAGGCATAAGCATCTTTCAGTTTGGCAAGATTTGCACTGAATATTGAATGAAACAGCTTTCCCTAATAGAGAGAAAAGCTTTTGAGCAGATTTGGGCTTGATTTCACTTCATTTGAACAGAGGCACTATTTCAACATTACAGGACTCAGAAAGCTGTAAACTGACAATCTTGATCATTGAAGTCCTAACATAAGTTTTTGTGCATATAACTTCTAACACATTAAAAACTGTCTTACAGCATTGCAGAAAACATTGTATTTCATAAGACATAAGCATCTTTCAGTTTGGCAAGATTTGCACTGAATACTGAATGAAACAGCTTTCTCTACTAGTGAGAAAAGCTTTTGAACAGATTTGGGCTTGATTTCACTTCATTTGAACAGAGGCACTATTTCAACATTACAGGACTCAGAAAGCTGTAAACTGACAATCTTGATCATTGAAGTCCTAACATAAGTTTTTGTGCATATAACTTCTAACACTTTAAAAACTGTCTTACAGCATTGCAGAAAACATTGTATTTCATAAGGCATAAGCATCTTTCAGTTTGGCAAGATTTGCACTGAATATTGAATGAAACAGCTTTCTCTAATAGAGAGAAAAGCTTTTGAGCAGATTTGGGCTTGATTTCACTTCATTTGAACAGAGGCACTATTTCAACATTACAGGACTCAGAAAGCTGTAAACTGACAATCTTGATCATTGAAGTCCTAACATAAGTTTTTGTGCATATAACTTCTAACACATTAAAAACTGTCTTACAGCATTGCAGAAAACATTGTATTTCATAAGGCATAAGCATCTTTCAGTTTGGCAAGATTTGCACTGAATATTGAATGAAACAGCTTTCCCTAATAGGAGAGAAAAGCTTTTGAGCAGATTTGGGCTTGATTTCACTTCATTTGAACAGAGGCACTATTTCAACATTACAGGACTCAGAAAGCTGTAAACTGACAATCTTGATCATTGAAGTCCTAACATAAGTTTTTGTGCATATAACTTCTAACACATTAAAAACTGTCTTACAGCATTGCAGAAAACATTGTATTTCATAAGGCATAAGCATCTTTCAGTTTGGCAAGATTTGCACTGAATATTGAATGAAACAGCTTTCTCTAATAGAGAGAAAAGCTTTTGAGCAGATTTGGGCTTGATTTCACTTCATTTGAACAGAGGCACTATTTCAACATTACAGGACTCAGAAAGCTGTAAACTGACAATCTTGATCATTGAAGTCCTAACATAAGCTTTTGTGCATATAACTTCTAACACATTAAAAACTGTCTTACAGCATTGCAGAAAACATTGTATTTCATAAGGCATAAGCATCTTTCAGTTTGGCAAGATTTGCACTGAATATTGAATGAAACAGCTTTCTCTAATAGAGAGAAAAGCTTTTGAGCAGATTTGGGCTTGATTTCACTTCATTTGAACAGAGGCACTATTTCAACATTACAGGACTCAGAAAGCTGTAAACTGACAATCTTGATCATTGAAGTCCTAACATAAGTTTTTGTGCATATAACTTCAAACACATTAAAAACTGTCTTACAGCATTGCAGAAAACATTGTATTTCATAAGGCATAAGCATCTTTCAGTTTGGCAAGATTTGCACTGAATATTGAATGAAACAGCTTTCCCTAATAGAGAGAAAAGCTTTTGAGCAGATTTGGGCTTGATTTCACTTCATTTGAACAGAGGCACTATTTCAACATTACTGGACTCAGAAAGCTGTAAACTGACATTCTTGATCATTGAAGTCCTAACATAAGTTTTTGTGCATATAACTTCTAACACATTAAAAACTGTCTTACAGCATTGCAGAAAACATTGTATTTCATAAGGCATAAGCATCTTTCAGTTTGGCAAGATTTGCACTGAATACTGAATGAAACAGCTTTCTCTACTAGTGAGAAAAGCTTTTGATCAGATTTGGGCTTGATTTCACTTCATTTGAACAGAGGCACTATTTCAACATTACAGGACTCAGAAAGCTGTAAACTAACAATCTTGATCATTGAAGTCCTAACATAAGTTTTTGTGCATATAACTTCTAACACATTAAAAACTGTCTTACAGCATTGCAGAAAACATTGTATTTCATAAGGCATAAGCATCTTTCAGTTTGGCAAGATTTGCACTGAATATTGAATGAAACAGCTTTCTCTAATAGAGAGAAAAGCTTTTGAGCAGATTTGGGCTTAATTTCACTTCATTTGAACAGAGGCACTATTTCAACATTACAGGACTCAGAAAGCTGTAAACTGACAGTCTTGATCATTGAAGTCCTAACATAAGTTTTTGTGCATATAACTTCTAACACATTAAAAACTGTCTTACAGCATTGCAGAAAACATTGTATTTCAAAAGGCATAAGCATCTTTCAGTTTGGCAAGATTTGCCCTGTATACTGAATGAAACAGCTTTCTCTAATAGAGACAAAAGCTTTTGAGCAGATTTGGGCTTGATTTCACTTCATTTGAACAGAGGCACTATTTCAACATTACTGGACTCAGAAAGCTGTAAACTGACAATCTTGATCATTGAAGTCCTAACATAAGTTTTTGTGCATATAACTTCTAACACATTAAACACTGTCTTACAGCATTGCAGAAAACATTGTATTTCATAAGGCATAAGCATCTTTCAGTTTGGCAAGATTTGCACTGAATATTGAATGAAACAGCTTTCCCTAATAGAGAGAAAAGCTTTTGAGCAGATTTGGGCTTGATTTCACTTCATTTGAACAGAGGCACTATTTCAACATTACTGGACTCAGAAAGCTGTAAACTGACATTCTTGATCATTGAAGTCCTAACATAAGTTTTTGTGCATATAACTTCTAACACATTAAAAACTGTCTTACAGCATTGCAGAAAACATTGTATTTCATAAGGCATAAGCATCTTTCAGTTTGGCAAGATTTGCACTGAATACTGAATGAAACAGCTTTCTCTACTAGTGAGAAAAGCTTTTGAACAGATTTGGGCTTGATTTCACTTCATTTGAACAGAGGCACTATTTCAACATTACAGGACTCAGAAAGCTGTAAACTGACAATCTTGATCATTGAAGTCCTAACATAAGTTTTTGTGCATATAACTTCTAACACATTAAAAACTGTCTTACAGCATTGCAGAAAACATTGTATTTCATAAGGCATAAGCATCTTTCAGTTTGGCAAGATTTGCACTGAATATTGAATGAAACAGCTTTCTCTAATAGAGAGAAAAGCTTTTGAGCAGATTTGGGCTTGATTTCACTTCATTTGAACAGAGGCACTATTTCAACATTACAGGACTCAGAAAGCTGTAAACTGACAATCTTGATCATTGAAGTCCTAACATAAGTTTTTGTGCATATAACTTCTAACACATTAAAAACTGTCTTACAGCATTGCAGAAAACATTGTATTTCATAAGGCATAAGCATCTTTCAGTTTGGCAAGATTTGCACTGAATATTGAATGAAACAGCTTTCCCTAATAGTGAGAAAAGCTTTTGAGCAGATTTGGGCTTGATTTCACTTCATTTGAACAGAGGCACTATTTCAACATTACAGGACTCAGAAAGCTGTAAACTGACAATCTTGATCATTGAAGTCCTAACATAAGTTTTTGTGCATATAACTTCTAACACATTAAAAACTGTCTTACAACATTGCAGAAAACATTGTATTTCATAAGACATAAGCATCTTTCAGTTTGGCAAGATTTGCACTGAATACTGAATGAAACAGCTTTCTCTACTAGTGAGAAAAGCTTTTGAACAGATTTGGGCTTGATTTCACTTCATTTGAACAGAGGCACTATTTCAACATTACAGGACTCAGAAAGCTGTAAACTGACAATCTTGATCATTGAAGTCCTAACATAAGTTTTTGTGCATATAACTTCTAACACATTAAAAACTGTCTTACAGCATTGCAGAAAACATTGTATTTCATAAAGGCATAAGCATCTTTCAGTTTGGCAAGATTTGCACTGAATATTGAATGAAACAGCTTTCTCTAATAGAGAGAAAAGCTTTTGAGCAGATTTGGGCTTGATTTCACTTCATTTGAACAGAGGCACTATTTCAACATTACAGGACTCAGAAAGCTGTAAACTGACAATCTTGATCATTGAAGTCCTAACATAAGTTTTTGTGCATATAACTTCTAACACATTAAAAACTGTCTTACAGCATTGCAGAAAACATTGTATTTCATAAGGCATAAGCATCTTTCAGTTTGGCAAGATTTGCACTGAATATTGAATGAAACAGCTTTCCCTAATAGAGACAAAAGCTTTTGAGCAGATTTGGGCTTGATTTCACTTCATTTGAACAGAGGCACTATTTCAACATTACTGGACTCAGAAAGCTGTAAACTGACAATCTTGATCATTGAAGTCCTAACATAAGTTTTTGTGCATATAACTTCTAACACATTAAAAACTGTCTTACAGCATTGCAGAAAACATTGTATTTCATAAGGCATAAGCATCTTTCAGTTTGGCAAGATTTGCACTGAATATTGAATGAAACAGCTTTCTCTAATAGAGAGAAAAGCTTTTGAGCAGATTTGGGCTTGATTTCACTTCATTTGAACAGAGGCACTATTTCAACATTACAGGACTCAGAAAGCTGTAAACTGACAATCTTGATCATTGAAGTCCTAACATAAGCTTTTGTGCATATAACTTCTAACACATTAAAAACTGTCTTACAGCATTGCAGAAAACATTGTATTTCATAAGGCATAAGCATCTTTCAGTTTGGCAAGATTTGCACTGAATATTGAATGAAACAGCTTTCTCTAATAGAGAGAAAAGCTTTTGAGCAGATTTGGGCTTGATTTCACTTCATTTGAACAGAGGCACTATTTCAACATTACAGGACTCAGAAAGCTGTAAACTGACAATCTTGATCATTGAAGTCCTAACATAAGTTTTTGTGCATATAACTTCTAACACATTAAAAACTGTCTTACAGCATTGCAGAAAACATTGTATTTCATAAGGCATAAGCATCTTTCAGTTTGGCAAGATTTGCCCTGTATACTGAATGAAACAGCTTTCTCTAATAGAGAGAAAAGCTTTTGAGCAGATTTGGGCTTGATTTCACTTCATTTGAACAGAGGCACTATTTCAACATTACTGGACTCAGAAAGCTGTAAACTGACAATCTTGATCATTGAAGTCCTAACATAAGTTTTTGTGCATATAACTTCTAACACATTAAAAACTGTCTTACAGCATTGCAGAAAACATTGTATTTCATAAGGCATAAGCATCTTTCAGTTTGGCAAGATTTGCACTGAATATTGAATGAAACAGCTTTCTCTAATAGAGAGAAAAGCTTTTGAGCAGATTTGGGCTTGATTTCACTTCATTTGAACAGAGGCACTATTTCAACATTACAGGACTCAGAAAGCTGTAAACTGACAATCTTGATCATTGAAGTCCTAACATAAGTTTTTGTGCATATAACTTCTAACACATTAAAAACTGTCTTACAGCATTGCAGAAAACATTGTATTTCATAAGGCATAAGCATCTTTCAGTTTGGCAAGATTTGCACTGAATATTGAATGAAACAGCTTTCTCTAATAGAGAGAAAAGCTTTTGAGCAGATTTGGGCTTGATTTCACTTCATTTGAACAGAGGCACTATTTCAACATTACAGGACTCAGAAAGCTGTAAACTGACAATCTTGATCATTGAAGTCCTAACATAAGTTTTTGTGCATATAACTTCTAACACATTAAAAACTGTCTTACAGCATTGCAGAAAACATTGTATTTCATAAGGCATAAGCATCTTTCAGTTTGGCAAGATTTGCACTGAATATTGAATGAAACAGCTTTCCCTAATAGAGAGAAAAGCTTTTGAGCAGATTTGGGCTTGATTTCACTTCATTTGAACAGAGGCACTATTTCAACATTACTGGACTCAGAAAGCTGTAAACTGACATTCTTGATCATTGAAGTCCTAACATAAGTTTTTGTGCATATAACTTCTAACACATTAAAAACTGTCTTACAGCATTGCAGAAAACATTGTATTTCATAAGGCATAAGCATCTTTCAGTTTGGCAAGATTTGCCCTGTATACTGAATGAAACAGCTTTCTCTAATAGAGAGAAAAGCTTTTGAGCAGATTTGGGCTTGATTTCACTTCATTTGAACAGAGGCACTATTTCAACATTACTGGACTCAGAAAGCTGTAAACTGACAATCTTGATCATTGAAGTCCTAACATAAGTTTTTGTGCATATAACTTCTAACACATTAAAAACTGTCTTACAGCATTGCAGAAAACATTGTATTTCATAAGGCATAAGCATCTTTCAGTTTGGCAAGATTTGCACTGAATATTGAATGAAACAGCTTTCTCTAATAGAGAGAAAAGCTTTTGAGCAGATTTGGGCTTGATTTCACTTCATTTGAACAGAGGCACTATTTCAACATTACAGGACTCAGAAAGCTGTAAACTGACAATCTTGATCATTGAAGTCCTAACATAAGTTTTTGTGCATATAACTTCTAACACATTAAAAACTGTCTTACAGCATTGCAGAAAACATTGTATTTCATAAGGCATAAGCATCTTTCAGTTTGGCAAGATTTGCACTGAATATTGAATGAAACAGCTTTCCCTAATAGAGAGAAAAGCTTTTGAGCAGATTTGGGCTTGATTTCACTTCATTTGAACAGAGGCACTATTTCAACATTACAGGACTCAGAAAGCTGTAAACTGACATTCTTGATCATTGAAGTCCTAACATAAGTTTTTGTGCATATAACTTCTAACACATTAAAAACTGTCTTACAGCATTGCAGAAAACATTGTATTTCATAAGGCATAAGCATCTTTCAGTTTGGCAAGATTTGCACTGAATACTGAATGAAACAGCTTTCTCTACTAGTGAGAAAAGCTTTTGAACAGATTTGGGCTTGATTTCACTTCATTTGAACAAAGGCACTATTTCAACATTACAGGACTCAGAAAGCTGTAAACTGACAATCTTGATCATTGAAGTCCTAACATAAGTTTTTGTGCATATAACTTCTAACACATTAAAAACTGTCTTACAGCATTGCAGAAAACATTGTATTTCATAAGGCATAAGCATCTTTCAGTTTGGCAAGATTTGCACTGAATATTGAATGAAACAGCTTTCTCTAATAGAGAGAAAAGCTTTTGAGCAGATTTGGGCTTGATTTCACTTCATTTGAACAGAGGCACTATTTCAACATTACAGGACTCAGAAAGCTGTAAACTGACAATCTTGATCATTGAAGTCCTAACATAAGTTTTTGTGCATATAACTTCTAACACATTAAAAACTGTCTTACAGCATTGCAGAAAACATTGTATTTCATAAGGCATAAGCATCTTTCAGTTTGGCAAGATTTGCACTGAATATTGAATGAAACAGCTTTCCCTAATAGAGAGAAAAGCTTTTGAGCAGATTTGGGCTTGATTTCACTTCATTTGAACAGAGGCACTATTTCAACATTACAGGACTCAGAAAGCTGTAAACTGACAATCTTGATCATTGAAGTCCTAACATAAGTTTTTGTGCATATAACTTCTAACACATTAAAAACTGTCTTACAGCATTGCAGAAAACATTGTATTTCATAAGACATAAGCATCTTTCAGTTTGGCAAGATTTGCACTGAATACTGAATGAAACAGCTTTCTCTACTAGTGAGAAAAGCTTTTGAACAGATTTGGGCTTGATTTCACTTCATTTGAACAGAGGCACTATTTCAACATTACAGGACTCAGAAAGCTGTAAACTGACAATCTTGATCATTGAAGTCCTAACATAAGTTTTTGTGCATATAACTTCTAACACTTTAAAAACTGTCTTACAGCATTGCAGAAAACATTGTATTTCATAAGGCATAAGCATCTTTCAGTTTGGCAAGATTTGCACTGAATATTGAATGAAACAGCTTTCTCTAATAGAGAGAAAAGCTTTTGAGCAGATTTGGGCTTGATTTCACTTCATTTGAACAGAGGCACTATTTCAACATTACAGGACTCAGAAAGCTGTAAACTGACAATCTTGATCATTGAAGTCCTAACATAAGTTTTTGTGCATATAACTTCTAACACATTAAAAACTGTCTTACAGCATTGCAGAAAACATTGTATTTCATAAGGCATAAGCATCTTTCAGTTTGGCAAGATTTGCACTGAATATTGAATGAAACAGCTTTCTCTAATAGAGAGAAAAGCTTTTGAGCAGATTTGGGCTTGATTTCACTTCATTTGAACAGAGGCACTATTTCAACATTACAGGACTCAGAAAGCTGTAAACTGACAATCTTGATCATTGAAGTCCTAACATAAGTTTTTGTGCATATAACTTCTAACACATTAAAAACTGTCTTACAGCATTGCAGAAAACATTGTATTTCATAAGGCATAAGCATCTTTCAGTTTGGCAAGATTTGCACTGAATATTGAATGAAACAGCTTTCCCTAATAGAGAGAAAAGCTTTTGAGCAGATTTGGGCTTGATTTCACTTCATTTGAACAGAGGCACTATTTCAACATTACTGGACTCAGAAAGCTGTAAACTGACATTCTTGATCATTGAAGTCCTAACATAAGTTTTTGTGCATATAACTTCTAACACATTAAAAACTGTCTTACAGCATTGCAGAAAACATTGTATTTCATAAGGCATAAGCATCTTTCAGTTTGGCAAGATTTGCACTGAATACTGAATGAAACAGCTTTCTCTACTAGTGAGAAAAGCTTTTGAACAGATTTGGGCTTGATTTCACTTCATTTGAACAGAGGCACTATTTCAACATTACAGGACTCAGAAAGCTGTAAACTGACAATCTTGATCATTGAAGTCCTAACATAAGTTTTTGTGCATATAACTTCTAACACATTAAAAACTGTCTTACAGCATTGCAGAAAACATTGTATTTCATAAGGCATAAGCATCTTTCAGTTTGGCAAGATTTGCACTGAATATTGAATGAAACAGCTTTCTCTAATAGAGAGAAAAGCTTTTGAGCAGATTTGGGCTTAATTTCACTTCATTTGAACAGAGGCACTATTTCAACATTACAGGACTCAGAAAGCTGTAAACTGACAGTCTTGATCATTGAAGTCCTAACATAAGTTTTTGTGCATATAACTTCTAACACATTAAAAACTGTCTTACAGCATTGCAGAAAACATTGTATTTCAAAAGGCATAAGCATCTTTCAGTTTGGCAAGATTTGCCCTGTATACTGAATGAAACAGCTTTCTCTAATAGAGACAAAAGCTTTTGAGCAGATTTGGGCTTGATTTCACTTCATTTGAACAGAGGCACTATTTCAACATTACTGGACTCAGAAAGCTGTAAACTGACAATCTTGATCATTGAAGTCCTAACATAAGTTTTTGTGCATATAACTTCTAACACATTAAACACTGTCTTACAGCATTGCAGAAAACATTGTATTTCATAAGGCATAAGCATCTTTCAGTTTGGCAAGATTTGCACTGAATATTGAATGAAACAGCTTTCCCTAATAGAGAGAAAAGCTTTTGAGCAGATTTGGGCTTGATTTCACTTCATTTGAACAGAGGCACTATTTCAACATTACTGGACTCAGAAAGCTGTAAACTGACATTCTTGATCATTGAAGTCCTAACATAAGTTTTTGTGCATATAACTTCTAACACATTAAAAACTGTCTTACAGCATTGCAGAAAACATTGTATTTCATAAGGCATAAGCATCTTTCAGTTTGGCAAGATTTGCACTGAATACTGAATGAAACAGCTTTCTCTACTAGTGAGAAAAGCTTTTGAACAGATTTGGGCTTGATTTCACTTCATTTGAACAGAGGCACTATTTCAACATTACAGGACTCAGAAAGCTGTAAACTGACAATCTTGATCATTGAAGTCCTAACATAAGTTTTTGTGCATATAACTTCTAACACATTAAAAACTGTCTTACAGCATTGCAGAAAACATTGTATTTCATAAGGCATAAGCATCTTTCAGTTTGGCAAGATTTGCACTGAATATTGAATGAAACAGCTTTCTCTAATAGAGAGAAAAGCTTTTGAGCAGATTTGGGCTTGATTTCACTTCATTTGAACAGAGGCACTATTTCAACATTACAGGACTCAGAAAGCTGTAAACTGACAATCTTGATCATTGAAGTCCTAACATAAGTTTTTGTGCATATAACTTCTAACACATTAAAAACTGTCTTACAGCATTGCAGAAAACATTGTATTTCATAAGGCATAAGCATCTTTCAGTTTGGCAAGATTTGCACTGAATATTGAATGAAACAGCTTTCCCTAATAGTGAGAAAAGCTTTTGAGCAGATTTGGGCTTGATTTCACTTCATTTGAACAGAGGCACTATTTCAACATTACAGGACTCAGAAAGCTGTAAACTGACAATCTTGATCATTGAAGTCCTAACATAAGTTTTTGTGCATATAACTTCTAACACATTAAAAACTGTCTTACAACATTGCAGAAAACATTGTATTTCATAAGACATAAGCATCTTTCAGTTTGGCAAGATTTGCACTGAATACTGAATGAAACAGCTTTCTCTACTAGTGAGAAAAGCTTTTGAGCAGATTTGGGCTTGATTTCACTTCATTTGAACAGAGGCACTATTTCAACATTACAGGACTCAGAAAGCTGTAAACTGACAATCTTGATCATTGAAGTCCTAACATAAGTTTTTGTGCATATAACTTCTAACACATTAAAAACTGTCTTACAGCATTGCAGAAAACATTGTATTTCATAAGGCATAAGCATCTTTCAGTTTGGCAAGATTTGCACTGAATATTGAATGAAACAGCTTTCCCTAATAGAGACAAAAGCTTTTGAGCAGATTTGGGCTTGATTTCACTTCATTTGAACAGAGGCACTATTTCAACATTACTGGACTCAGAAAGCTGTAAACTGACAATCTTGATCATTGAAGTCCTAACATAAGTTTTTGTGCATATAACTTCTAACACATTAAAAACTGTCTTACAGCATTGCAGAAAACATTGTATTTCATAAGGCATAAGCATCTTTCAGTTTGGCAAGATTTGCACTGAATATTGAATGAAACAGCTTTCTCTAATAGAGAGAAAAGCTTTTGAGCAGATTTGGGCTTGATTTCACTTCATTTGAACAGAGGCACTATTTCAACATTACAGGACTCAGAAAGCTGTAAACTGACAATCTTGATCATTGAAGTCCTAACATAAGCTTTTGTGCATATAACTTCTAACACATTAAAAACTGTCTTACAGCATTGCAGAAAACATTGTATTTCATAAGGCATAAGCATCTTTCAGTTTGGCAAGATTTGCACTGAATATTGAATGAAACAGCTTTCTCTAATAGAGAGAAAAGCTTTTGAGCAGATTTGGGCTTGATTTCACTTCATTTGAACAGAGGCACTATTTCAACATTACAGGACTCAGAAAGCTGTAAACTGACAATCTTGATCATTGAAGTCCTAACATAAGTTTTTGTGCATATAACTTCTAACACATTAAAAACTGTCTTACAGCATTGCAGAAAACATTGTATTTCATAAGGCATAAGCATCTTTCAGTTTGGCAAGATTTGCCCTGTATACTGAATGAAACAGCTTTCTCTAATAGAGAGAAAAGCTTTTGAGCAGATTTGGGCTTGATTTCACTTCATTTGAACAGAGGCACTATTTCAACATTACTGGACTCAGAAAGCTGTAAACTGACAATCTTGATCATTGAAGTCCTAACATAAGTTTTTGTGCATATAACTTCTAACACATTAAAAACTGTCTTACAGCATTGCAGAAAACATTGTATTTCATAAGGCATAAGCATCTTTCAGTTTGGCAAGATTTGCACTGAATATTGAATGAAACAGCTTTCTCTAATAGAGAGAAAAGCTTTTGAGCAGATTTGGGCTTGATTTCACTTCATTTGAACAGAGGCACTATTTCAACATTACAGGACTCAGAAAGCTGTAAACTGACAATCTTGATCATTGAAGTCCTAACATAAGTTTTTGTGCATATAACTTCTAACACATTAAAAACTGTCTTACAGCATTGCAGAAAACATTGTATTTCATAAGGCATAAGCATCTTTCAGTTTGGCAAGATTTGCACTGAATATTGAATGAAACAGCTTTCCCTAATAGAGAGAAAAGCTTTTGAGCAGATTTGGGCTTGATTTCACTTCATTTGAACAGAGGCACTATTTCAACATTACTGGACTCAGAAAGCTGTAAACTGACAATCTTGATCATTGAAGTCCTAACATAAGTTTTTGTGCATATAACTTCTAACACATTAAAAACTGTCTTACAGCATTGCAGAAAACATTGTATTTCATAAGGCATAAGCATCTTTCAGTTTGGCAAGATTTGCACTGAATATTGAATGAAACAGCTTTCTCTAATAGAGAGAAAAGCTTTTGAGCAGATTTGGGCTTGATTTCACTTCATTTGAACAGAGGCACTATTTCAACATTACAGGACTCAGAAAGCTGTAAACTGACAATCTTGATCATTGAAGTCCTAACATAAGTTTTTGTGCATATAACTTCTAACACATTAAAAACTGTCTTACAGCATTGCAGAAAACATTGTATTTCATAAGGCATAAGCATCTTTCAGTTTGGCAAGATTTGCACTGAATATTGAATGAAACAGCTTTCCCTAATAGAGAGAAAAGCTTTTGAGCAGATTTGGGCTTGATTTCACTTCATTTGAACAGAGGCACTATTTCAACATTACTGGACTCAGAAAGCTGTAAACTGACATTCTTGATCATTGAAGTCCTAACATAAGTTTTTGTGCATATAACTTCTAACACATTAAAAACTGTCTTACAGCATTGCAGAAAACATTGTATTTCATAAGGCATAAGCATCTTTCAGTTTGGCAAGATTTGCCCTGTATACTGAATGAAACAGCTTTCTCTAATAGAGAGAAAAGCTTTTGAGCAGATTTGGGCTTGATTTCACTTCATTTGAACAGAGGCACTATTTCAACATTACTGGACTCAGAAAGCTGTAAACTGACAATCTTGATCATTGAAGTCCTAACATAAGTTTTTGTGCATATAACTTCTAACACATTAAAAACTGTCTTACAGCATTGCAGAAAACATTGTATTTCATAAGGCATAAGCATCTTTCAGTTTGGCAAGATTTGCACTGAATATTGAATGAAACAGCTTTCCCTAATAGAGAGAAAAGCTTTTGAGCAGATTTGGGCTTGATTTCACTTCATTTGAACAGAGGCACTATTTCAACATTACAGGACTCAGAAAGCTGTAAACTGACAATCTTGATCATTGAAGTCCTAACATAAGTTTTTGTGCATATAACTTCTAACACATTAAAAACTGTCTTACAGCATTGCAGAAAACATTGTATTTCATAAGGCATAAGCATCTTTCAGTTTGGCAAGATTTGCACTGAATATTGAATGAAACAGCTTTCCCTAATAGAGAGAAAAGCTTTTGAGCAGATTTGGGCTTGATTTCACTTCATTTGAACAGAGGCACTATTTCAACATTACAGGACTCAGAAAGCTGTAAACTGACATTCTTGATCATTGAAGTCCTAACATAAGTTTTTGTGCATATAACTTCTAACACATTAAAAACTGTCTTACAGCATTGCAGAAAACATTGTATTTCATAAGGCATAAGCATCTTTCAGTTTGGCAAGATTTGCACTGAATACTGAATGAAACAGCTTTCTCTACTAGTGAGAAAAGCTTTTGAACAGATTTGGGCTTGATTTCACTTCATTTGAACAAAGGCACTATTTCAACATTACAGGACTCAGAAAGCTGTAAACTGACAATCTTGATCATTGAAGTCCTAACATAAGTTTTTGTGCATATAACTTCTAACACATTAAAAACTGTCTTACAGCATTGCAGAAAACATTGTATTTCATAAGGCATAAGCATCTTTCAGTTTGGCAAGATTTGCACTGAATATTGAATGAAACAGCTTTCTCTAATAGAGAGAAAAGCTTTTGAGCAGATTTGGGCTTGATTTCACTTCATTTGAACAGAGGCACTATTTCAACATTACAGGACTCAGAAAGCTGTAAACTGACAATCTTGATCATTGAAGTCCTAACATAAGTTTTTGTGCATATAACTTCTAACACATTAAAAACTGTCTTACAGCATTGCAGAAAACATTGTATTTCATAAGGCATAAGCATCTTTCAGTTTGGCAAGATTTGCACTGAATATTGAATGAAACAGCTTTCCCTAATAGAGAGAAAAGCTTTTGAGCAGATTTGGGCTTGATTTCACTTCATTTGAACAGAGGCACTATTTCAACATTACAGGACTCAGAAAGCTGTAAACTGACAATCTTGATCATTGAAGTCCTAACATAAGTTTTTGTGCATATAACTTCTAACACATTAAAAACTGTCTTACAGCATTGCAGAAAACATTGTATTTCATAAGACATAAGCATCTTTCAGTTTGGCAAGATTTGCACTGAATACTGAATGAAACAGCTTTCTCTACTAGTGAGAAAAGCTTTTGAACAGATTTGGGCTTGATTTCACTTCATTTGAACAGAGGCACTATTTCAACATTACAGGACTCAGAAAGCTGTAAACTGACAATCTTGATCATTGAAGTCCTAACATAAGTTTTTGTGCATATAACTTCTAACACTTTAAAAACTGTCTTACAGCATTGCAGAAAACATTGTATTTCATAAGGCATAAGCATCTTTCAGTTTGGCAAGATTTGCACTGAATATTGAATGAAACAGCTTTCTCTAATAGAGAGAAAAGCTTTTGAGCAGATTTGGGCTTGATTTCACTTCATTTGAACAGAGGCACTATTTCAACATTACAGGACTCAGAAAGCTGTAAACTGACAATCTTGATCATTGAAGTCCTAACATAAGTTTTTGTGCATATAACTTCTAACACATTAAAAACTGTCTTACAGCATTGCAGAAAACATTGTATTTCATAAGGCATAAGCATCTTTCAGTTTGGCAAGATTTGCACTGAATATTGAATGAAACAGCTTTCTCTAATAGAGAGAAAAGCTTTTGAGCAGATTTGGGCTTGATTTCACTTCATTTGAACAGAGGCACTATTTCAACATTACAGGACTCAGAAAGCTGTAAACTGACAATCTTGATCATTGAAGTCCTAACATAAGTTTTTGTGCATATAACTTCTAACACATTAAAAACTGTCTTACAGCATTGCAGAAAACATTGTATTTCATAAGGCATAAGCATCTTTCAGTTTGGCAAGATTTGCACTGAATATTGAATGAAACAGCTTTCCCTAATAGAGAGAAAAGCTTTTGAGCAGATTTGGGCTTGATTTCACTTCATTTGAACAGAGGCACTATTTCAACATTACTGGACTCAGAAAGCTGTAAACTGACATTCTTGATCATTGAAGTCCTAACATAAGTTTTTGTGCATATAACTTCTAACACATTAAAAACTGTCTTACAGCATTGCAGAAAACATTGTATTTCATAAGGCATAAGCATCTTTCAGTTTGGCAAGATTTGCACTGAATACTGAATGAAACAGCTTTCTCTACTAGTGAGAAAAGCTTTTGAACAGATTTGGGCTTGATTTCACTTCATTTGAACAGAGGCACTATTTCAACATTACAGGACTCAGAAAGCTGTAAACTGACAATCTTGATCATTGAAGTCCTAACATAAGTTTTTGTGCATATAACTTCTAACACATTAAAAACTGTCTTACAGCATTGCAGAAAACATTGTATTTCATAAGGCATAAGCATCTTTCAGTTTGGCAAGATTTGCACTGAATATTGAATGAAACAGCTTTCTCTAATAGAGAGAAAAGCTTTTGAGCAGATTTGGGCTTAATTTCACTTCATTTGAACAGAGGCACTATTTCAACATTACAGGACTCAGAAAGCTGTAAACTGACAGTCTTGATCATTGAAGTCCTAACATAAGTTTTTGTGCATATAACTTCTAACACATTAAAAACTGTCTTACAGCATTGCAGAAAACATTGTATTTCAAAAGGCATAAGCATCTTTCAGTTTGGCAAGATTTGCCCTGTATACTGAATGAAACAGCTTTCTCTAATAGAGACAAAAGCTTTTGAGCAGATTTGGGCTTGATTTCACTTCATTTGAACAGAGGCACTATTTCAACATTACTGGACTCAGAAAGCTGTAAACTGACAATCTTGATCATTGAAGTCCTAACATAAGTTTTTGTGCATATAACTTCTAACACATTAAACACTGTCTTACAGCATTGCAGAAAACATTGTATTTCATAAGGCATAAGCATCTTTCAGTTTGGCAAGATTTGCACTGAATATTGACTGAAACAGCTTTCCCTAATAGAGAGAAAAGCTTTTGAGCAGATTTGGGCTTGATTTCACTTCATTTGAACAGAGGCACTATTTCAACATTACTGGACTCAGAAAGCTGTAAACTGACATTCTTGATCATTGAAGTCCTAACATAAGTTTTTGTGCATATAACTTCTAACACATTAAAAACTGTCTTACAGCATTGCAGAAAACATTGTATTTCATAAGGCATAAGCATCTTTCAGTTTGGCAAGATTTGCACTGAATACTGAATGAAACAGCTTTCTCTACTAGTGAGAAAAGCTTTTGAACAGATTTGGGCTTGATTTCACTTCATTTGAACAGAGGCACTATTTCAACATTACAGGACTCAGAAAGCTGTAAACTGACAATCTTGATCATTGAAGTCCTAACATAAGTTTTTGTGCATATAACTTCTAACACATTAAAAACTGTCTTACAGCATTGCAGAAAACATTGTATTTCATAAGGCATAAGCATCTTTCAGTTTGGCAAGATTTGCACTGAATATTGAATGAAACAGCTTTCTCTAATAGAGAGAAAAGCTTTTGAGCAGATTTGGGCTTGATTTCACTTCATTTGAACAGAGGCACTATTTCAACATTACAGGACTCAGAAAGCTGTAAACTGACATTCTTGATCATTGAAGTCCTAACATAAGTTTTTGTGCATATAACTTCTAACACATTAAAAACTGTCTTACAGCATTGCAGAAAACATTGTATTTCATAAGGCATAAGCATCTTTCAGTTTGGCAAGATTTGCACTGAATATTGAATGAAACAGCTTTCTCTAATAGAGAGAAAAGCTTTTGAGCAGATTTGGGCTTGATTTCACTTCATTTGAACAGAGGCACTATTTCAACATTACTGGACTCAGAAAGCTGTAAACTGACAATCTTGATCATTGAAGTCCTAACATAAGTTTTTGTGCATATAACTTCTAACACATTAAAAACTGTCTTACAGCATTGCAGAAAACATTGTATTTCATAAGGCATAAGCATCTTTCAGTTTGGCAAGATTTGCACTGAATATTGAATGAAACAGCTTTCTCTAATAGAGAGAAAAGCTTTTGAGCAGATTTGGGCTTGATTTCACTTCATTTGAACAGAGGCACTATTTCAACATTACAGGACTCAGAAAGCTGTAAACTGACAATCTTGATCATTGAAGTCCTAACATAAGTTTTTGTGCATATAACTTCTAACACATTAAAAACTGTCTTACAGCATTGCAGAAAACATTGTATTTCATAAGGCATAAGCATCTTTCAGTTTGGCAAGATTTGCACTGAATATTGAATGAAACAGCTTTCCCTAATAGAGAGAAAAGCTTTTGAGCAGATTTGGGCTTGATTTCACTTCATTTGAACAGAGGCACTATTTCAACATTACTGGACTCAGAAAGCTGTAAACTGACATTCTTGATCATTGAAGTCCTAACATAAGTTTTTGTGCATATAACTTCTAACACATTAAAAACTGTCTTACAGCATTGCAGAAAACATTGTATTTCATAAGGCATAAGCATCTTTCAGTTTGGCAAGATTTGCCCTGTATACTGAATGAAACAGCTTTCTCTAATAGAGAGAAAAGCTTTTGAGCAGATTTGGGCTTGATTTCACTTCATTTGAACAGAGGCACTATTTCAACATTACTGGACTCAGAAAGCTGTAAACTGACAATCTTGATCATTGAAGTCCTAACATAAGTTTTTGTGCATATAACTTCTAACACATTAAAAACTGTCTTACAGCATTGCAGAAAACATTGTATTTCATAAGGCATAAGCATCTTTCAGTTTGGCAAGATTTGCACTGAATATTGAATGAAACAGCTTTCTCTAATAGAGAGAAAAGCTTTTGAGCAGATTTGGGCTTGATTTCACTTCATTTGAACAGAGGCACTATTTCAACATTACAGGACTCAGAAAGCTGTAAACTGACAATCTTGATCATTGAAGTCCTAACATAAGTTTTTGTGCATATAACTTCTAACACATTAAAAACTGTCTTACAGCATTGCAGAAAACATTGTATTTCATAAGGCATAAGCATCTTTCAGTTTGGCAAGATTTGCACTGAATATTGAATGAAACAGCTTTCTCTAATAGAGAGAAAAGCTTTTGAGCAGATTTGGGCTTGATTTCACTTCATTTGAACAGAGGCACTATTTCAACATTACAGGACTCAGAAAGCTGTAAACTGACAATCTTGATCATTGAAGTCCTAACATAAGTTTTTGTGCATATAACTTCTAACACATTAAAAACTGTCTTACAGCATTGCAGAAAACATTGTATTTCATAAGGCATAAGCATCTTTCAGTTTGGCAAGATTTGCACTGAATATTGAATGAAACAGCTTTCCCTAATAGAGAGAAAAGCTTTTGAGCAGATTTGGGCTTGATTTCACTTCATTTGAACAGAGGCACTATTTCAACATTACTGGACTCAGAAAGCTGTAAACTGACATTCTTGATCATTGAAGTCCTAACATAAGTTTTTGTGCATATAACTTCTAACACATTAAAAACTGTCTTACAGCATTGCAGAAAACATTGTATTTCATAAGGCATAAGCATCTTTCAGTTTGGCAAGATTTGCACTGAATACTGAATGAAACAGCTTTCTCTACTAGTGAGAAAAGCTTTTGAACAGATTTGGGCTTGATTTCACTTCATTTGAACAAAGGCACTATTTCAACATTACAGGACTCAGAAAGCTGTAAACTGACAATCTTGATCATTGAAGTCCTAACATAAGTTTTTGTGCATATAACTTCTAACACATTAAAAACTGTCTTACAGCATTGCAGAAAACATTGTATTTCATAAGGCATAAGCATCTTTCAGTTTGGCAAGATTTGCACTGAATATTGAATGAAACAGCTTTCTCTAATAGAGAGAAAAGCTTTTGAGCAGATTTGGGCTTGATTTCACTTCATTTGAACAGAGGCACTATTTCAACATTACAGGACTCAGAAAGCTGTAAACTGACAATCTTGATCATTGAAGTCCTAACATAAGTTTTTGTGCATATAACTTCTAACACTTTAAAAACTGTCTTACAGCATTGCAGAAAACATTGTATTTCATAAGGCATAAGCATCTTTCAGTTTGGCAAGATTTGCACTGAATATTGAATGAAACAGCTTTCTCTAATAGAGAGAAAAGCTTTTGAGCAGATTTGGGCTTGATTTCACTTCATTTGAACAGAGGCACTATTTCAACATTACAGGACTCAGAAAGCTGTAAACTGACAATCTTGATCATTGAAGTCCTAACATAAGTTTTTGTGCATATAACTTCTAACACATTAAAAACTGTCTTACAGCATTGCAGAAAACATTGTATTTCATAAGGCATAAGCATCTTTCAGTTTGGCAAGATTTGCACTGAATATTGAATGAAACAGCTTTCTCTAATAGAGAGAAAAGCTTTTGAGCAGATTTGGGCTTGATTTCACTTCATTTGAACAGAGGCACTATTTCAACATTACAGGACTCAGAAAGCTGTAAACTGACAATCTTGATCATTGAAGTCCTAACATAAGTTTTTGTGCATATAACTTCTAACACATTAAAAACTGTCTTACAGCATTGCAGAAAACATTGTATTTCATAAGGCATAAGCATCTTTCAGTTTGGCAAGATTTGCACTGAATATTGAATGAAACAGCTTTCTCTAATAGAGAGAAAAGCTTTTGAGCAGATTTGGGCTTGATTTCACTTCATTTGAACAGAGGCACTATTTCAACATTACAGGACTCAGAAAGCTGTAAACTGACAATCTTGATCATTGAAGTCCTAACATAAGTTTTTGTGCATATAACTTCTAACACATTAAAAACTGTCTTACAGCATTGCAGAAAACATTGTATTTCATAAGGCATAAGCATCTTTCAGTTTGGCAAGATTTGCACTGAATATTGAATGAAACAGCTTTCCCTAATAGAGAGAAAAGCTTTTGAGCAGATTTGGGCTTGATTTCACTTCATTTGAACAGAGGCACTATTTCAACATTACTGGACTCAGAAAGCTGTAAACTGACATTCTTGATCATTGAAGTCCTAACATAAGTTTTTGTGCATATAACTTCTAACACATTAAAAACTGTCTTACAGCATTGCAGAAAACATTGTATTTCATAAGGCATAAGCATCTTTCAGTTTGGCAAGATTTGCCCTGTATACTGAATGAAACAGCTTTCTCTAATAGAGAGAAAAGCTTTTGAGCAGATTTGGGCTTGATTTCACTTCATTTGAACAGAGGCACTATTTCAACATTACTGGACTCAGAAAGCTGTAAACTGACAATCTTGATCATTGAAGTCCTAACATAAGTTTTTGTGCATATAACTTCTAACACATTAAAAACTGTCTTACAGCATTGCAGAAAACATTGTATTTCATAAGGCATAAGCATCTTTCAGTTTGGCAAGATTTGCACTGAATATTGAATGAAACAGCTTTCTCTAATAGAGAGAAAAGCTTTTGAGCAGATTTGGGCTTGATTTCACTTCATTTGAACAGAGGCACTATTTCAACATTACAGGACTCAGAAAGCTGTAAACTGACAATCTTGATCATTGAAGTCCTAACATAAGTTTTTGTGCATATAACTTCTAACACATTAAAAACTGTCTTACAGCATTGCAGAAAACATTGTATTTCATAAGGCATAAGCATCTTTCAGTTTGGCAAGATTTGCACTGAATATTGAATGAAACAGCTTTCTCTAATAGAGAGAAAAGCTTTTGAGCAGATTTGGGCTTGATTTCACTTCATTTGAACAGAGGCACTATTTCAACATTACAGGACTCAGAAAGCTGTAAACTGACAATCTTGATCATTGAAGTCCTAACATAAGTTTTTGTGCATATAACTTCTAACACATTAAAAACTGTCTTACAGCATTGCAGAAAACATTGTATTTCATAAGGCATAAGCATCTTTCAGTTTGGCAAGATTTGCACTGAATATTGAATGAAACAGCTTTCCCTAATAGAGAGAAAAGCTTTTGAGCAGATTTGGGCTTGATTTCACTTCATTTGAACAGAGGCACTATTTCAACATTACTGGACTCAGAAAGCTGTAAACTGACATTCTTGATCATTGAAGTCCTAACATAAGTTTTTGTGCATATAACTTCTAACACATTAAAAACTGTCTTACAGCATTGCAGAAAACATTGTATTTCATAAGGCATAAGCATCTTTCAGTTTGGCAAGATTTGCACTGAATACTGAATGAAACAGCTTTCTCTACTAGTGAGAAAAGCTTTTGAACAGATTTGGGCTTGATTTCACTTCATTTGAACAAAGGCACTATTTCAACATTACAGGACTCAGAAAGCTGTAAACTGACAATCTTGATCATTGAAGTCCTAACATAAGTTTTTGTGCATATAACTTCTAACACATTAAAAACTGTCTTACAGCATTGCAGAAAACATTGTATTTCATAAGGCATAAGCATCTTTCAGTTTGGCAAGATTTGCACTGAATATTGAATGAAACAGCTTTCTCTAATAGAGAGAAAAGCTTTTGAGCAGATTTGGGCTTGATTTCACTTCATTTGAACAGAGGCACTATTTCAACATTACAGGACTCAGAAAGCTGTAAACTGACAATCTTGATCATTGAAGTCCTAACATAAGTTTTTGTGCATATAACTTCTAACACTTTAAAAACTGTCTTACAGCATTGCAGAAAACATTGTATTTCATAAGGCATAAGCATCTTTCAGTTTGGCAAGATTTGCACTGAATATTGAATGAAACAGCTTTCTCTAATAGAGAGAAAAGCTTTTGAGCAGATTTGGGCTTGATTTCACTTCATTTGAACAGAGGCACTATTTCAACATTACAGGACTCAGAAAGCTGTAAACTGACAATCTTGATCATTGAAGTCCTAACATAAGTTTTTGTGCATATAACTTCTAACACATTAAAAACTGTCTTACAGCATTGCAGAAAACATTGTATTTCATAAGGCATAAGCATCTTTCAGTTTGGCAAGATTTGCACTGAATATTGAATGAAACAGCTTTCTCTAATAGAGAGAAAAGCTTTTGAGCAGATTTGGGCTTGATTTCACTTCATTTGAACAGAGGCACTATTTCAACATTACAGGACTCAGAAAGCTGTAAACTGACAATCTTGATCATTGAAGTCCTAACATAAGTTTTTGTGCATATAACTTCTAACACATTAAAAACTGTCTTACAGCATTGCAGAAAACATTGTATTTCATAAGGCATAAGCATCTTTCAGTTTGGCAAGATTTGCACTGAATATTGAATGAAACAGCTTTCCCTAATAGAGAGAAAAGCTTTTGAGCAGATTTGGGCTTGATTTCACTTCATTTGAACAGAGGCACTATTTCAACATTACTGGACTCAGAAAGCTGTAAACTGACATTCTTGATCATTGAAGTCCTAACATAAGTTTTTGTGCATATAACTTCTAACACATTAAAAACTGTCTTACAGCATTGCAGAAAACATTGTATTTCATAAGGCATAAGCATCTTTCAGTTTGGCAAGATTTGCACTGAATACTGAATGAAACAGCTTTCTCTACTAGTGAGAAAAGCTTTTGAACAGATTTGGGCTTGATTTCACTTCATTTGAACAGAGGCACTATTTCAACATTACAGGACTCAGAAAGCTGTAAACTGACAATCTTGATCATTGAAGTCCTAACATAAGTTTTTGTGCATATAACTTCTAACACATTTAAAAACTGTCTTACAGCATTGCAGAAAACATTGTATTTCATAAGGCATAAGCATCTTTCAGTTTGGCAAGATTTGCACTGAATATTGAATGAAACAGCTTTCTCTAATAGAGAGAAAAGCTTTTGAGCAGATTTGGGCTTAATTTCACTTCATTTGAACAGAGGCACTATTTCAACATTACAGGACTCAGAAAGCTGTAAACTGACAGTCTTGATCATTGAAGTCCTAACATAAGATTTTGTGCATATAACTTCTAACACATTAAAAACTGTCTTACAGCATTGCAGAAAACATTGTATTTCAAAAGGCATAAGCATCTTTCAGTTTGGCAAGATTTGCCCTGTATACTGAATGAAACAGCTTTCTCTAATAGAGACAAAAGCTTTTGAGCAGATTTGGGCTTGATTTCACTTCATTTGAACAGAGGCACTATTCGAAACATTACTGGACTCAGAAAGCTGTAAACTGACAATCTTGATCATTGAAGTCCTAACATAAGTTTTTGTGCATATAACTTCTAACACATTAAACACTGTCTTACAGCATTGCAGAAAACATTGTATTTCATAAGGCATAAGCATCTTTCAGTTTGGCAAGATTTGCACTGAATATTGAATGAAACAGCTTTCCCTAATAGAGAGAAAAGCTTTTGAGCAGATTTGGGCTTGATTTCACTTCATTTGAACAGAGGCACTATTTCAACATTACTGGACTCAGAAAGCTGTAAACTGACAATCTTGATCATTGAAGTCCTAACATAAGTTTTTGTGCATATAACTTCTAACACATTAAAAACTGTCTTACAGCATTGCAGAAAACATTGTATTTCATAAGGCATAAGCATCTTTCAGTTTGGCAAGATTTGCACTGAATACTGAATGAAACAGCTTTCTCTACTAGTGAGAAAAGCTTTTGAACAGATTTGGGCTTGATTTCACTTCATTTGAACAGAGGCACTATTTCAACATTACAGGACTCAGAAAGCTGTAAACTGACAATCTTGATCATTGAAGTCCTAACATAAGTTTTTGTGCATATAACTTCTAACACATTAAAAACTGTCTTACAGCATTGCAGAAAACATTGTATTTCATAAGGCATAAGCATCTTTCAGTTTGGCAAGATTTGCACTGAATATTGAATGAAACAGCTTTCTCTAATAGAGAGAAAAGCTTTTGAGCAGATTTGGGCTTGATTTCACTTCATTTGAACAGAGGCACTATTTCAACATTACAGGACTCAGAAAGCTGTAAACTGACAATCTTGATCATTGAAGTCCTAACATAAGTTTTTGTGCATATAACTTCTAACACATTAAAAACTGTCTTACAGCATTGCAGAAAACATTGTATTTCATAAGGCATAAGCATCTTTCAGTTTGGCAAGATTTGCACTGAATATTGAATGAAACAGCTTTCCCTAATAGTGAGAAAAGCTTTTGAGCAGATTTGGGCTTGATTTCACTTCATTTGAACAGAGGCACTATTTCAACATTACAGGACTCAGAAAGCTGTAAACTGACAATCTTGATCATTGAAGTCCTAACATAAGTTTTTGTGCATATAACTTCTAACACATTAAAAACTGTCTTACAGCATTGCAGAAAACATTGTATTTCATAAGACATAAGCATCTTTCAGTTTGGCAAGATTTGCACTGAATACTGAATGAAACAGCTTTCTCTACTAGTGAGAAAAGCTTTTGAACAGATTTGGGCTTGATTTCACTTCATTTGAACAGAGGCACTATTTCAACATTACAGGACTCAGAAAGCTGTAAACTGACAATCTTGATCATTGAAGTCCTAACATAAGTTTTTGTGCATATAACTTCTAACACTTTAAAAACTGTCTTACAGCATTGCAGAAAACATTGTATTTCATAAGGCATAAGCATCTTTCAGTTTGGCAAGATTTGCACTGAATATTGAATGAAACAGCTTTCTCTAATAGAGAGAAAAGCTTTTGAGCAGATTTGGGCTTGATTTCACTTCATTTGAACAGAGGCACTATTTCAACATTACAGGACTCAGAAAGCTGTAAACTGACAATCTTGATCATTGAAGTCCTAACATAAGTTTTTGTGCATATAACTTCTAACACATTAAAAACTGTCTTACAGCATTGCAGAAAACATTGTATTTCATAAGGCATAAGCATCTTTCAGTTTGGCAAGATTTGCACTGAATATTGAATGAAACAGCTTTCCCTAATAGAGAGAAAAGCTTTTGAGCAGATTTGGGCTTGATTTCACTTCATTTGAACAGAGGCACTATTTCAACATTACAGGACTCAGAAAGCTGTAAACTGACAATCTTGATCATTGAAGTCCTAACATAAGTTTTTGTGCATATAACTTCTAACACTTTAAAAACTGTCTTACAGCATTGCAGAAAACATTGTATTTCATAAGGCATAAGCATCTTTCAGTTTGGCAAGATTTGCACTGAATATTGAATGAAACAGCTTTCTCTAATAGAGAGAAAAGCTTTTGAGCAGATTTGGGCTTGATTTCACTTCATTTGAACAGAGGCACTATTTCAACATTACAGGACTCAGAAAGCTGTAAACTGACAATCTTGATCATTGAAGTCCTAACATAAGTTTTTGTGCATATAACTTCTAACACATTAAAAACTGTCTTACAGCATTGCAGAAAACATTGTATTTCATAAGGCATAAGCATCTTTCAGTTTGGCAAGATTTGCACTGAATATTGAATGAAACAGCTTTCCCTAATAGAGAGAAAAGCTTTTGAGCAGATTTGGGCTTGATTTCACTTCATTTGAACAGAGGCACTATTTCAACATTACAGGACTCAGAAAGCTGTAAACTGACAATCTTGATCATTGAAGTCCTAACATAAGTTTTTGTGCATATAACTTCTAACACATTAAAAACTGTCTTACAGCATTGCAGAAAACATTGTATTTCATAAGGCATAAGCATCTTTCAGTTTGGCAAGATTTGCACTGAATATTGAATGAAACAGCTTTCTCTAATAGAGAGAAAAGCTTTTGAGCAGATTTGGGCTTGATTTCACTTCATTTGAACAGAGGCACTATTTCAACATTACAGGACTCAGAAAGCTGTAAACTGACAATCTTGATCATTGAAGTCCTAACATAAGTTTTTGTGCATATAACTTCTAACACATTAAAAACTGTCTTACAGCATTGCAGAAAACATTGTATTTCATAAGGCATAAGCATCTTTCAGTTTGGCAAGATTTGCACTGAATATTGAATGAAACAGCTTTCTCTAATAGAGAGAAAAGCTTTTGAGCAGATTTGGGCTTGATTTCACTTCATTTGAACAGAGGCACTATTTCAACATTACTGGACTCAGAAAGCTGTAAACTGACAGTCTTGATCATTGAAGTCCTAACATAAGTTTTTGTGCATATAACTTCTAACACATTAAAAACTGTCTTACAGCATTGCAGAAAACATTGTATTTCATAAGGCATAAGCATCTTTCAGTTTGGCAAGATTTGCCCTGTATACTGAATGAAACAGCTTTCTCTAATAGAGACAAAAGCTTTTGAGCAGATTTGGGCTTGATTTCACTTCATTTGAACAGAGGCACTATTTCAACATTACTGGACTCAGAAAGCTGTAAACTGACAATCTTGATCATTGAAGTCCTAACATAAGTTTTTGTGCATATAACTTCTAACACATTAAAAACTGTCTTACAGCATTGCAGAAAACATTGTATTTCATAAGGCATAAGCATCTTTCAGTTTGGCAAGATTTGCACTGAATACTGAATGAAACAGCTTTCTCTACTAGTGAGAAAAGCTTTTGAACAGATTTGGGCTTGATTTCACTTCATTTGAACAGAGACACTATTTCAACATTACAGGACTCAGAAAGCTGTAAACTGACAATCTTGATCATTGAAGTCCTAACATAAGTTTTTGTGCATATAACTTCTAACACATTAAAAACTGTCTTACAGCATTGCAGAAAACATTGTATTTCATAAGGCATAAGCATCTTTCAGTTTGGCAAGATTTGCACTGAATATTGAATGAAACAGCTTTCTCTAATAGAGAGAAAAGCTTTTGAGCAGATTTGGGCTTGATTTCACTTCATTTGAACAGAGGCACTATTTCAACATTACAGGACTCAGAAAGCTGTAAACTGACAATCTTGATCATTGAAGTCCTAACATAAGTTTTTGTGCATATAACTTCTAACACATTAAAAACTGTCTTACAGCATTGCAGAAAACATTGTATTTCATAAGGCATAAGCATCTTTCAGTTTGGCAAGATTTGCACTGAATATTGAATGAAACAGCTTTCCCTAATAGAGAGAAAAGCTTTTGAGCAGATTTGGGCTTGATTTCACTTCATTTCAACAGAGGCACTATTTCAACATTACAGGACTCAGAAAGCTGTAAACTGACAATCTTGATCATTGAAGTCCTAACATAAGTTTTTGTGCATATAACTTCTAACACATTAAAAACTGTCTTACAGCATTGCAGAAAACATTGTATTTCATAAGGCATAAGCATCTTTCAGTTTGGCAAGATTTGCACTGAATACTGAATGAAACAGCTTTCTCTACTAGTGAGAAAAGCTTTTGAACAGATTTGGGCTTGATTTCACTTCATTTGAACAGAGGCAACTATTTCAACATTACAGGACTCAGAAAGCTGTAAACTGACAATCTTGATCATTGAAGTCCTAACATAAGTTTTTGTGCATATAACTTCTAACACATTAAAAACTGTCTTACAGCATTGCAGAAAACATTGTATTTCATAAGGCATAAGCATCTTTCAGTTTGGCAAGATTTGCACTGAATATTGAATGAAACAGCTTTCTCTAATAGAGAGAAAAGCTTTTGAGCAGATTTGGGCTTGATTTCACTTCATTTGAACAGAGGCACTATTTCAACATTACAGGACTCAGAAAGCTGTAAACTGACAATCTTGATCATTGAAGTCCTAACATAAGTTTTTGTGCATATAACTTCTAACACATTAAAAACTGTCTTACAGCATTGCAGAAAACATTGTATTTCATAAGGCATAAGCATCTTTCAGTTTGGCAAGATTTGCACTGAATATTGAATGAAACAGCTTTCCCTAATAGAGAGAAAAGCTTTTGAGCAGATTTGGGCTTGATTTCACTTCATTTGAACAGAGGCACTATTTCAACATTACAGGACTCAGAAAGCTGTAAACTGACAATCTTGATCATTGAAGTCCTAACATAAGTTTTTGTGCATATAACTTCTAACACATTAAAAACTGTCTTACAGCATTGCAGAAAACATTGTATTTCATAAGGCATAAGCATCTTTCAGTTTGGCAAGATTTGCACTGAATATTGAATGAAACAGCTTTCCCTAATAGAGAGAAAAGCTTTTGAGCAGATTTGGGCTTGATTTCACTTCATTTGAACAGAGGCACTATTTCAACATTACAGGACTCAGAAAGCTGTAAACTGACAATCTTGATCATTGAAGTCCTAACATAAGTTTTTGTGCATATAACTTCTAACACATTAAAAACTGTCTTACAGCATTGCAGAAAACATTGTATTTCATAAGGCATAAGCATCTTTCAGTTTGGCAAGATTTGCACTGAATATTGAATGAAACAGCTTTCTCTAATAGAGAGAAAAGCTTTTGAGCAGATTTGGGCTTGATTTCACTTCATTTGAACAGAGGCACTATTTCAACATTACAGGACTCAGAAAGCTGTAAACTGACAATCTTGATCATTGAAGTCCTAACATAAGTTTTTGTGCATATAACTTCTAACACATTAAAAACTGTCTTACAGCATTGCAGAAAACATTGTATTTCATAAGGCATAAGCATCTTTCAGTTTGGCAAGATTTGCACTGAATATTGAATGAAACAGCTTTCCCTAATAGAGAGAAAAGCTTTTGAGCAGATTTGGGCTTGATTTCACTTCATTTGAACAGAGGCACTATTTCAACATTACAGGACTCAGAAAGCTGTAAACTGACAATCTTGATCATTGAAGTCCTAACATAAGTTTTTGTGCATATAACTTCTAACACATTAAAAACTGTCTTACAGCATTGCAGAAAACATTGTATTTCATAAGGCATAAGCATCTTTCAGTTTGGCAAGATTTGCACTGAATATTGAATGAAACAGCTTTCTCTAATAGAGAGAAAAGCTTTTGAGCAGATTTGGGCTTGATTTCACTTCATTTGAACAGAGGCACTATTTCAACATTACAGGACTCAGAAAGCTGTAAACTGACAATCTTGATCATTGAAGTCCTAACATAAGCTTTTGTGCATATAACTTCTAACACATTAAAAACTGTCTTACAGCATTGCAGAAAACATTGTATTTCATAAGGCATAAGCATCTTTCAGTTTGGCAAGATTTGCACTGAATATTGAATGAAACAGCTTTCTCTAATAGAGAGAAAAGCTTTTGAGCAGATTTGGGCTTGATTTCACTTCATTTGAACAGAGGCACTATTTCAACATTACAGGACTCAGAAAGCTGTAAACTGACAATCTTGATCATTGAAGTCCTAACATAAGTTTTTGTGCATATAACTTCTAACACATTAAAAACTGTCTTACAGCATTGCAGAAAACATTGTATTTCATAAGGCATAAGCATCTTTCAGTTTGGCAAGATTTGCACTGAATATTGAATGAAACAGCTTTCCCTAATAGAGAGAAAAGCTTTTGAGCAGATTTGGGCTTGATTTCACTTCATTTGAACAGAGGCACTATTTCAACATTACTGGACTCAGAAAGCTGTAAACTGACATTCTTGATCATTGAAGTCCTAACATAAGTTTTTGTGCATATAACTTCTAACACATTAAAAACTGTCTTACAGCATTGCAGAAAACATTGTATTTCATAAGGCATAAGCATCTTTCAGTTTGGCAAGATTTGCACTGAATATTGAATGAAACAGCTTTCCCTAATAGAGAGAAAAGCTTTTGAGCAGATTTGGGCTTGATTTCACTTCATTTGAACAGAGGCACTATTTCAACATTACAGGACTCAGAAATCTGTAAACTGACAATCTTGATCATTGAAGTCCTAACATAAGTTTTTGTGCATATAACTTCTAACACATTAAAAACTGTCTTACAGCATTGCAGAAAACATTGTATTTCATAAGGCATAAGCATCTTTCAGTTTGGCAAGATTTGCACTGAATATTGAATGAAACATCTTTCTCTAATAGAGAGAAAAGCTTTTGAGCAGATTTGGGCTTGATTTCACTTCATTTGAACAGAGGCACTATTTCAACATTACAGGACTCAGAAAGCTGTAAACTGACATTCTTGATCATTGAAGTCCTAACATAAGTTTTTGTGCATATAACTTCTAACACATTAAAAACTGTCTTACAGCATTGCAGAAAACATTGTATTTCATAAGGCATAAGCATCTTTCAGTTTGGCAAGATTTGCCCTGTATACTGAATGAAACAGCTTTCTCTAATAGAGACAAAAGCTTTTGAGCAGATTTGGGCTTGATTTCACTTCATTTGAACAGAGGCACTATTTCAACATTACAGGACTCAGAAAGCTGTAAACTGACAGTCTTGATCATTGAAGTCCTAACATAAGTTTTTGTGCATATAACTTCTAACACATTAAAAACTGTCTTACAGCATTGCAGAAAACATTGTATTTCATAAGGCATAAGCATCTTTCAGTTTGGCAAGATTTGCACTGAATATTGAATGAAACAGCTTTCTCTACTAGTGAGAAAAGCTTTTGAACAGATTTGGGCTTGATTTCACTTCATTTGAACAGAGACACTATTTCAACATTACAGGACTCAGAAAGCTGTAAACTGACAATCTTGATCATTGAAGTCCTAACATAAGTTTTTGTGCATATAACTTCTAACACATTAAAAACTGTCTTACAGCATTGCAGAAAACATTGTATTTCATAAGGCATAAGCATCTTTCAGTTTGGCAAGATTTGCACTGAATATTGAATGAAACAGCTTTCTCTAATAGAGAGAAAAGCTTTTGAGCAGATTTGGGCTTGATTTCACTTCATTTGAACAGAGGCACTATTTCAACATTACAGGACTCAGAAAGCTGTAAACTGACAATCTTGATCATTGAAGTCCTAACATAAGTTTTTGTGCATATAACTTCTAACACATTAAAAACTGTCTTACAGCATTGCAGAAAACATTGTATTTCATAAGGCATAAGCATCTTTCAGTTTGGCAAGATTTGCACTGAATATTGAATGAAACAGCTTTCCCTAATAGAGAGAAAAGCTTTTGAGCAGATTTGGGCTTGATTTCACTTCATTTCAACAGAGGCACTATTTCAACATTACAGGACTCAGAAAGCTGTAAACTGACAATCTTGATCATTGAAGTCCTAACATAAGTTTTTGTGCATATAACTTCTAACACATTAAAAACTGTCTTACAGCATTGCAGAAAACATTGTATTTCATAAGGCATAAGCATCTTTCAGTTTGGCAAGATTTGCACTGAATACTGAATGAAACAGCTTTCTCTACTAGTGAGAAAAGCTTTTGAACAGATTTGGGCTTGATTTCACTTCATTTGAACAGAGGCAACTATTTCAACATTACAGGACTCAGAAAGCTGTAAACTGACAATCTTGATCATTGAAGTCCTAACATAAGTTTTTGTGCATATAACTTCTAACACATTAAAAACTGTCTTACAGCATTGCAGAAAACATTGTATTTCATAAGGCATAAGCATCTTTCAGTTTGGCAAGATTTGCACTGAATATTGAATGAAACAGCTTTCTCTAATAGAGAGAAAAGCTTTTGAGCAGATTTGGGCTTGATTTCACTTCATTTGAACAGAGGCACTATTTCAACATTACAGGACTCAGAAAGCTGTAAACTGACAATCTTGATCATTGAAGTCCTAACATAAGTTTTTGTGCATATAACTTCTAACACATTAAAAACTGTCTTACAGCATTGCAGAAAACATTGTATTTCATAAGGCATAAGCATCTTTCAGTTTGGCAAGATTTGCACTGAATATTGAATGAAACAGCTTTCCCTAATAGAGAGAAAAGCTTTTGAGCAGATTTGGGCTTGATTTCACTTCATTTGAACAGAGGCACTATTTCAACATTACAGGACTCAGAAAGCTGTAAACTGACAATCTTGATCATTGAAGTCCTAACATAAGTTTTTGTGCATATAACTTCTAACACATTAAAAACTGTCTTACAGCATTGCAGAAAACATTGTATTTCATAAGGCATAAGCATCTTTCAGTTTGGCAAGATTTGCACTGAATATTGAATGAAACAGCTTTCCCTAATAGAGAGAAAAGCTTTTGAGCAGATTTGGGCTTGATTTCACTTCATTTGAACAGAGGCACTATTTCAACATTACAGGACTCAGAAAGCTGTAAACTGACAATCTTGATCATTGAAGTCCTAACATAAGTTTTTGTGCATATAACTTCTAACACATTAAAAACTGTCTTACAGCATTGCAGAAAACATTGTATTTCATAAGGCATAAGCATCTTTCAGTTTGGCAAGATTTGCACTGAATATTGAATGAAACAGCTTTCTCTAATAGAGAGAAAAGCTTTTGAGCAGATTTGGGCTTGATTTCACTTCATTTGAACAGAGGCACTATTTCAACATTACAGGACTCAGAAAGCTGTAAACTGACAATCTTGATCATTGAAGTCCTAACATAAGTTTTTGTGCATATAACTTCTAACACATTAAAAACTGTCTTACAGCATTGCAGAAAACATTGTATTTCATAAGGCATAAGCATCTTTCAGTTTGGCAAGATTTGCACTGAATATTGAATGAAACAGCTTTCCCTAATAGAGAGAAAAGCTTTTGAGCAGATTTGGGCTTGATTTCACTTCATTTGAACAGAGGCACTATTTCAACATTACAGGACTCAGAAAGCTGTAAACTGACAATCTTGATCATTGAAGTCCTAACATAAGTTTTTGTGCATATAACTTCTAACACATTAAAAACTGTCTTACAGCATTGCAGAAAACATTGTATTTCATAAGGCATAAGCATCTTTCAGTTTGGCAAGATTTGCACTGAATATTGAATGAAACAGCTTTCTCTAATAGAGAGAAAAGCTTTTGAGCAGATTTGGGCTTGATTTCACTTCATTTGAACAGAGGCACTATTTCAACATTACAGGACTCAGAAAGCTGTAAACTGACAATCTTGATCATTGAAGTCCTAACATAAGCTTTTGTGCATATAACTTCTAACACATTAAAAACTGTCTTACAGCATTGCAGAAAACATTGTATTTCATAAGGCATAAGCATCTTTCAGTTTGGCAAGATTTGCACTGAATATTGAATGAAACAGCTTTCTCTAATAGAGAGAAAAGCTTTTGAGCAGATTTGGGCTTGATTTCACTTCATTTGAACAGAGGCACTATTTCAACATTACAGGACTCAGAAAGCTGTAAACTGACAATCTTGATCATTGAAGTCCTAACATAAGTTTTTGTGCATATAACTTCTAACACATTAAAAACTGTCTTACAGCATTGCAGAAAACATTGTATTTCATAAGGCATAAGCATCTTTCAGTTTGGCAAGATTTGCACTGAATATTGAATGAAACAGCTTTCCCTAATAGAGAGAAAAGCTTTTGAGCAGATTTGGGCTTGATTTCACTTCATTTGAACAGAGGCACTATTTCAACATTACTGGACTCAGAAAGCTGTAAACTGACATTCTTGATCATTGAAGTCCTAACATAAGTTTTTGTGCATATAACTTCTAACACATTAAAAACTGTCTTACAGCATTGCAGAAAACATTGTATTTCATAAGGCATAAGCATCTTTCAGTTTGGCAAGATTTGCACTGAATATTGAATGAAACAGCTTTCCCTAATAGAGAGAAAAGCTTTTGAGCAGATTTGGGCTTGATTTCACTTCATTTGAACAGAGGCACTATTTCAACATTACAGGACTCAGAAATCTGTAAACTGACAATCTTGATCATTGAAGTCCTAACATAAGTTTTTGTGCATATAACTTCTAACACATTAAAAACTGTCTTACAGCATTGCAGAAAACATTGTATTTCATAAGGCATAAGCATCTTTCAGTTTGGCAAGATTTGCACTGAATATTGAATGAAACATCTTTCTCTAATAGAGAGAAAAGCTTTTGAGCAGATTTGGGCTTGATTTCACTTCATTTGAACAGAGGCACTATTTCAACATTACAGGACTCAGAAAGCTGTAAACTGACATTCTTGATCATTGAAGTCCTAACATAAGTTTTTGTGCATATAACTTCTAACACATTAAAAACTGTCTTACAGCATTGCAGAAAACATTGTATTTCATAAGGCATAAGCATCTTTCAGTTTGGCAAGATTTGCCCTGTATACTGAATGAAACAGCTTTCTCTAATAGAGACAAAAGCTTTTGAGCAGATTTGGGCTTGATTTCACTTCATTTGAACAGAGGCACTATTTCAACATTACAGGACTCAGAAAGCTGTAAACTGACAGTCTTGATCATTGAAGTCCTAACATAAGTTTTTGTGCATATAACTTCTAACACATTAAAAACTGTCTTACAGCATTGCAGAAAACATTGTATTTCATAAGGCATAAGCATCTTTCAGTTTGGCAAGATTTGCCCTGTATACTGAATGCAACAGCTTTCTCTAATAGAGAGAAAAGCTTTTGAGCAGATTTGGGCTTGATTTCACTTCATTTGAACAGAGGCACTATTTCAACATTACAGGACTCAGAAAGCTGTAAACTGACAATCTTGATCATTGAAGTCCTAACATAAGTTTTTGTGCATATAACTTCTAACACATTAAAAACTGTCTTACAGCATTGCAGAAAACATTGTATTTCATAAGGCATAAGCATCTTTCAGTTTGGCAAGATTTGCACTGAATATTGTATGAAACAGCTTTCCCTAATAGAGAGAAAAGCTTTTGAGCAGATTTGGGCTTGATTTCACTTCATTTGAACAGAGGCACTATTTCAACATTACTGGACTCAGAAAGCTGTAAACTGACATTCTTGATCATTGAAGTCCTAAAATAAGTTTTTGTGCATATAACTTCTAACACATTAAAAACTGTCTTACAGCATTGCAGAAAACATTGTATTTCATAAGGCATAAGCATCTTTCAGTTTGGCAAGATTTGCACTGAATACTGAATGAAACAGCTTTCTCTACTAGTGAGAAAAGCTTTTGAACAGATTTGGGCTTGATTTCACTTCATTTGAACAGAGGCACTATTTCAACATTACAGGACTCAGAAAGCTGTAAACTGACAATCTTGATCATTGAAGTCCTAACATAAGTTTTTGTGCATATAACTTCTAACACATTAAAAACTGTCTTACAGCATTGCAGAAAACATTGTATTTCATAAGGCATAAGCATCTTTCAGTTTGGCAAGATTTGCACTGAATATTGAATGAAACAGCTTTCTCTAATAGAGAGAAAAGCTTTTGAGCAGATTTGGGCTTGATTTCACTTCATTTGAACAGAGGCACTATTTCAACATTACAGGACTCAGAAAGCTGTAAACTGACAATCTTGATCATTGAAGTCCTAACATAAGTTTTTGTGCATATAACTTCTAACACATTAAAAACTGTCTTACAGCATTGCAGAAAACATTGTATTTCATAAGGCATAAGCATCTTTCAGTTTGGCAAGATTTGCACTGAATATTGAATGAAACAGCTTTCCCTAATAGAGAGAAATCTTTTGAGCAGATTTGGGCTTGATTTCACTTCATTTGAACAGAGGCACTATTTCAACATTACAGGACTCAGAAAGCTGTAAACTGACAATCTTGATCATTGAAATCCTAACATAAGTTTTTGTGCATATAACTTCTAACACATTAAAAACTGTCTTACAGCATTGCAGAAAACATTGTATTTCATAAGGCATAAGCATCTTTCAGTTTGGCAAGATTTGCACTGAATACTGAATGAAACAGCTTTCTCTACTAGTGAGAAAAGCTTTTGAACAGATTTGGGCTTGATTTCACTTCATTTGAACAGAGGCAACTATTTCAACATTACAGGACTCAGAAAGCTGTAAACTGACAATCTTGATCATTGAAGTCATAACATAAGTTTTTGTGCATATAACTTCTAACACATTAAAAACTGTCTTACAGCATTGCAGAAAACATTGTATTTCATAAGGCATAAGCATCTTTCAGTTTGGCAAGATTTGCACTGAATATTGAATGAAACAGCTTTCTCTAATAGAGAGAAAAGCTTTTGAGCAGATTTGGGCTTGATTTCACTTCATTTGAACAGAGGCACTATTTCAACATTACAGGACTCAGAAAGCTGTAAACTGACAATCTTGATCATTGAAGTCCTAACATAAGTTTTTGTGCATATAACTTCTAACACATTAAAAACTGTCTTACAGCATTGCAGAAAACATTGTATTTCATAAGGCATAAGCATCTTTCAGTTTGGCAAGATTTGCACTGAATATTGAATGAAACAGCTTTCTCTAATAGAGAGAAAAGCTTTTGAGCAGATTTGGGCTTGATTTCACTTCATTTGAACAGAGGCACTATTTCAACATTACAGGACTCAGAAAGCTGTAAACTGACAATCTTGATCATTGAAGTCCTAACATAAGCTTTTGTGCATATAACTTCTAACACATTAAAAACTGTCTTACAGCATTGCAGAAAACATTGTATTTCATAAGGCATAAGCATCTTTCAGTTTGGCAAGATTTGCACTTAATATTGAATGCAACAGCTTTCTCTAATAGAGAGAAAAGCTTTTGAGCAGATTTGGGCTTGATTTCACTTCATTTGAACAGAGGCACTATTTCAACATTACAGGACTCAGAAAGCTGTAAACTGACAATCTTGATCATTGAAGTCCTAACATAAGTTTTTGTGCATATAACTTCTAACACATTAAAAACTGTCTTACAGCATTGCAGAAAACATTGTATTTCATAAGGCATAAGCATCTTTCAGTTTGGCAAGATTTGCACTGAATATTGAATGAAACAGCTTTCCCTAATAGAGAGAAAAGCTTTTGAGCAGATTTGGGCTTGATTTCACTTCATTTGAACAGAGGCACTATTTCAACATTACTGGACTCAGAAAGCTGTAAACTGACATTCTTGATCATTGAAGTCCTAAAATAAGTTTTTGTGCATATAACTTCTAACACATTAAAAACTGTCTTACAGCATTGCAGAAAACATTGTATTTCATAAGGCATAAGCATCTTTCAGTTTGGCAAGATTTGCACTGAATACTGAATGAAACAGCTTTCTCTACTAGTGAGAAAAGCTTTTGAACAGATTTGGGCTTGATTTCACTTCATTTGAACAGAGGCACTATTTCAACATTACAGGACTCAGAAAGCTGTAAACTGACAATCTTGATCATTGAAGTCCTAACATAAGTTTTTGTGCATATAACTTCTAACACATTAAAAACTGTCTTACAGCATTGCAGAAAACATTGTATTTCATAAGGCATAAGCATCTTTCAGTTTGGCAAGATTTGCACTGAATATTGAATGAAACAGCTTTCTCTAATAGAGAGAAAAGCTTTTGAGCAGATTTGGGCTTGATTTCACTTCATTTGAACAGAGGCACTATTTCAACATTACAGGACTCAGAAAGCTGTAAACTGACAGTCTTGATCATTGAAGTCCTAACATAAGTTTTTGTGCATATAACTTCTAACACATTAAAAACTGTCTTACAGCATTGCAGAAAACATTGTATTTCATAAGGCATAAGCATCTTTCAGTTTGGCAAGATTTGCCCTGTATACTGAATGAAACAGCTTTCTCTAATAGAGACAAAAGCTTTTGAGCAGATTTGGGCTTGATTTCACTTCATTTGAACAGAGGCACTATTTCAACATTACAGGACTCAGAAAGCTGTAAACTGACAATCTTGATCATTGAAGTCCTAACATAAGCTTTTGTGCATATAACTTCTAACACATTAAAAACTGTCTTACAGCATTGCAGAAAACATTGTATTTCATAAGGCATAAGCATCTTTCAGTTTGGCAAGATTTGCACTGAATATTGAATGAAACAGCTTTCTCTAATAGAGAGAAAAGCTTTTGAGCAGATTTGGGCTTGATTTCACTTCATTTGAACAGAGGCACTATTTCAACATTACAGGACTCAGAAAGCTGTAAACTGACAATCTTGATCATTGAAGTCCTAACATAAGTTTTTGTGCATATAACTTCTAACACATTAAAAACTGTCTTACAGCATTGCAGAAAACATTGTATTTCATAAGGCATAAGCATCTTTCAGTTTGGCAAGATTTGCACTGAATATTGAATGAAACAGCTTTCCCTAATAGAGAGAAAAGCTTTTGAGCAGATTTGGGCTTGATTTCACTTCATTTGAACAGAGGCACTATTTCAACATTACTGGACTCAGAAAGCTGTAAACTGACATTCTTGATCATTGAAGTCCTAACATAAGTTTTTGTGCATATAACTTCTAACACATTAAAAACTGTCTTACAGCATTGCAGAAAACATTGTATTTCATAAGGCATAAGCATCTTTCAGTTTGGCAAGATTTGCACTGAATACTGAATGAAACAGCTTTCTCTACTAGTGAGAAAAGCTTTTGAACAGATTTGGGCTTGATTTCACTTCATTTGAACAGAGGCACTATTTCAACATTACAGGACTCAGAAAGCTGTAAACTGACAATCTTGATCATTGAAGTCCTAACATAAGTTTTTGTGCATATAACTTCTAACACATTAAAAACTGTCTTACAGCATTGCAGAAAACATTGTATTTCATAAGGCATAAGCATCTTTCAGTTTGGCAAGATTTGCACTGAATATTGAATGAAACAGCTTTCCCTAATAGAGAGAAATCTTTTGAGCAGATTTGGGCTTGATTTCACTTCATTTGAACAGAGGCACTATTTCAACATTACAGGACTCAGAAAGCTGTAAACTGACAATCTTGATCATTGAAGTCCTAACATAAGTTTTTGTGCATATAACTTCTAACACATTAAAAACTGTCTTACAGCATTGCAGAAAACATTGTATTTCATAAGGCATAAGCATCTTTCAGTTTGGCAAGATTTGCACTGAATACTGAATGAAACAGCTTTCTCTACTAGTGAGAAAAGCTTTTGAACAGATTTGGGCTTGATTTCACTTCATTTGAACAGAGGCAACTATTTCAACATTACAGGACTCAGAAAGCTGTAAACTGACAATCTTGATCATTGAAGTCCTAACATAAGTTTTTGTGCATATAACTTCTAACACATTAAAAACTGTCTTACAGCATTGCAGAAAACATTGTATTTCATAAGGCATAAGCATCTTTCAGTTTGGCAAGATTTGCACTGAATATTGAATGAAACAGCTTTCTCTAATAGAGAGAAAAGCTTTTGAGCAGATTTGGGCTTGATTTCACTTCATTTGAACAGAGGCACTATTTCAACATTACAGGACTCAGAAAGCTGTAAACTGACAATCTTGATCATTGAAGTCCTAACATAAGTTTTTGTGCATATAACTTCTAACACATTAAAAACTGTCTTACAGCATTGCAGAAAACATTGTATTTCATAAGGCATAAGCATCTTTCAGTTTGGCAAGATTTGCACTGAATATTGAATGAAACAGCTTTCTCTAATAGAGAGAAAAGCTTTTGAGCAGATTTGGGCTTGATTTCACTTCATTTGAACAGAGGCACTATTTCAACATTACAGGACTCAGAAAGCTGTAAACTGACAATCTTGATCATTGAAGTCCTAACATAAGTTTTTGTGCATATAACTTCTAACACATTAAAAACTGTCTTACAGCATTGCAGAAAACATTGTATTTCATAAGGCATAAGCATCTTTCAGTTTGGCAAGATTTGCACTGAATATTGAATGAAACAGCTTTCCCTAATAGAGAGAAAAGCTTTTGAGCAGATTTGGGCTTGATTTCACTTCATTTGAACAGAGGCACTATTTCAACATTACTGGACTCAGAAAGCTGTAAACTGACATTCTTGATCATTGAAGTCCTAACATAAGTTTTTGTGCATATAACTTCTAACACATTAAAAACTGTCTTACAGCATTGCAGAAAACATTGTATTTCATAAGGCATAAGCATCTTTCAGTTTGGCAAGATTTGCACTGAATACTGAATGAAACAGCTTTCTCTACTAGTGAGAAAAGCTTTTGAACAGATTTGGGCTTGATTTCACTTCATTTGAACAGAGGCACTATTTCAACATTACAGGACTCAGAAAGCTGTAAACTGACAATCTTGATCATTGAAGTCCTAACATAAGTTTTTGTGCATATAACTTCTAACACATTAAAAACTGTCTTACAGCATTGCAGAAAACATTGTATTTCATAAGGCATAAGCATCTTTCAGTTTGGCAAGATTTGCACTGAATATTGAATGAAACAGCTTTCCCTAATAGAGAGAAATCTTTTGAGCAGATTTGGGCTTGATTTCACTTCATTTGAACAGAGGCACTATTTCAACATTACAGGACTCAGAAAGCTGTAAACTGACAATCTTGATCATTGAAGTCCTAACATAAGTTTTTGTGCATATAACTTCTAACACATTAAAAACTGTCTTACAGCATTGCAGAAAACATTGTATTTCATAAGGCATAAGCATCTTTCAGTTTGGCAAGATTTGCACTGAATACTGAATGAAACAGCTTTCTCTACTAGTGAGAAAAGCTTTTGAACAGATTTGGGCTTGATTTCACTTCATTTGAACAGAGGCAACTATTTCAACATTACAGGACTCAGAAAGCTGTAAACTGACAATCTTGATCATTGAAGTCCTAACATAAGTTTTTGTGCATATAACTTCTAACACATTAAAAACTGTCTTACAGCATTGCAGAAAACATTGTATTTCATAAGGCATAAGCATCTTTCAGTTTGGCAAGATTTGCACTGAATATTGAATGAAACAGCTTTCTCTAATAGAGAGAAAAGCTTTTGAGCAGATTTGGGCTTGATTTCACTTCATTTGAACAGAGGCACTATTTCAACATTACAGGACTCAGAAAGCTGTAAACTGACAATCTTGATCATTGAAGTCCTAACATAAGTTTTTGTGCATATAACTTCTAACACATTAAAAACTGTCTTACAGCATTGCAGAAAACATTGTATTTCATAAGGCATAAGCATCTTTCAGTTTGGCAAGATTTGCACTGAATATTGAATGAAACAGCTTTCTCTAATAGAGAGAAAAGCTTTTGAGCAGATTTGGGCTTGATTTCACTTCATTTGAACAGAGGCACTATTTCAACATTACAGGACTCAGAAAGCTGTAAACTGACAATCTTGATCATTGAAGTCCTAACATAAGCTTTTGTGCATATAACTTCTAACACATTAAAAACTGTCTTACAGCATTGCAGAAAACATTGTATTTCATAAGGCATAAGCATCTTTCAGTTTGGCAAGATTTGCACTGAATATTGAATGAAACAGCTTTCCCTAATAGAGAGAAAAGCTTTTGAGCAGATTTGGGCTTGATTTCACTTCATTTGAACAGAGGCACTATTTCAACATTACTGGACTCAGAAAGCTGTAAACTGACATTCTTGATCATTGAAGTCCTAAAATAAGTTTTTGTGCATATAACTTCTAACACATTAAAAACTGTCTTACAGCATTGCAGAAAACATTGTATTTCATAAGGCATAAGCATCTTTCAGTTTGGCAAGATTTGCACTGAATACTGAATGAAACAGCTTTCTCTACTAGTGAGAAAAGCTTTTGAACAGATTTGGGCTTGATTTCACTTCATTTGAACAGAGGCACTATTTCAACATTACTGGACTCAGAAAGCTGTAAACTGACATTCTTGATCATTGAAGTCCTAACATAAGTTTTTGTGCATATAACTTCTAACACATTAAAAACTGTCTTACAGCATTGCATAAAACATTGTATTTCATAAGGCATAAGCATCTTTCAGTTTGGCAAGATTTGCACTGAATACTGAATGAAACAGCTTTCTCTACTAGTGAGAAAAGCTTTTGAACAGATTTGGGCTTGATTTCACTTCATTTGAACAGAGGCACTATTTCAACATTACAGGACTCAGAAAGCTGTAAACTGACAATCTTGATCATTGAAGTCCTAACATAAGTTTTTGTGCATATAACTTCTAACACATTAAAAACTGTCTTACAGCATTGCAGAAAACATTGTATTTCATAAGGCATAAGCATCTTTCAGTTTGGCAAGATTTGCACTGAATATTGAATGAAACAGCTTTCTCTAATAGAGAGAAAAGCTTTTGAGCAGATTTGGGCTTGATTTCACTTCATTTGAACAGAGGCACTATTTCAACATTACAGGACTCAGAAAGCTGTAAATTGACAGTCTTGATCATTGAAGTCCTAACATAAGTTTTTGTGCATATAACTTCTAACACATTAAAAACTGTCTTACAGCATTGCAGAAAACATTGTATTTCATAAGGCATAAGCATCTTTCAGTTTGGCAAGATTTGCCCTGTATACTGAATGAAACAGCTTTCTCTAATAGAGACAAAAGCTTTTGAGCAGATTTGGGCTTGATTTCACTTCATTTGAACAGAGGCACTATTTCAACATTACTGGACTCAGAAAGCTGTAAACTGACAATCTTGATCATTGAAGTCCTAACATAAGTTTTTGTGCATATAACTTCTAACACATTAAACACTGTCTTACAGCATTGCAGAAAACATTGTATTTCATAAGGCATAAGCATCTTTCAGTTTGGCAAGATTTGCACTGAATATTGAATGAAACAGCTTTCTCTAATAGAGAGAAAAGCTTTTGAGCAGATTTGGGCTTGATTTCACTTCATTTGAACAGAGGCACTATTTCAACATTACAGGACTCAGAAAGCTGTAAACTGACAATCTTGATCATTGAAGTCCTAACATAAGTTTTTGTGCATATAACTTCTAACACATTAAAAACTGTCTTACAGCATTGCAGAAAACATTGTATTTCATAAGGCATAAGCATCTTTCAGTTTGGCAAGATTTGCACTGAATATTGAATGAAACAGCTTTCCCTAATAGAGAGAAAAGCTTTTGAGCAGATTTGGGCTTGATTTCACTTCATTTGAACAGAGGCACTATTTCAACATTACAGGACTCAGAAAGCTGTAAACTGACAATCTTGATCATTGAAGTCCTAACATAAGTTTTTGTGCATATAACTTCTAACACATTAAAAACTGTCTTACAGCATTGCAGAAAACATTGTATTTCATAAGGCATAAGCATCTTTCATTTTGGCAAGATTTGCCCTGTATACTGAATGAAACAGCTTTCTCTAATAGAGAGAAAAGCTTTTGAGCAGATTTGGGCTTGATTTCACTTCATTTGAACAGAGGCACTATTTCAACATTACTGGACTCAGAAAGCTGTAAACTGACAATCTTGATCATTGAAGTCCTAACATAAGTTTTTGTGCATATAACTTCTAACACATTAAAACCTGTCTTACAGCATTGCAGAAAACATTGTATTTCATAAGGCATAAGCATCTTTCAGTTTGGCAAGATTTGCACTGAATACTGAATGAAACAGCTTTCTCTACTAGTGAGAAAAGCTTTTGAACAGATTTGGGCTTGATTTCACTTCATTTGAACAGAGGCACTATTTCAACATTACAGGACTCAGAAAGCTGTAAACTGACAATCTTGATCATTGAAGTCCTAACATAAGTTTTTGTGCATATAACTTCTAACACATTAAAAACTGTCTTACAGCATTGCAGAAAACATTGTATTTCATAAGGCATAAGCATCTTTCAGTTTGGCAAGATTTGCACTGAATATTGAATGAAACAGCTTTCTCTAATAGAGAGAAAAGCTTTTGAGCAGATTTGGGCTTGATTTCACTTCATTTGAACAGAGGCACTATTTCAACATTACAGGACTCAGAAAGCTGTAAACTGACAATCTTGATCATTGAAGTCCTAACATAAGTTTTTGTGCATATAACTTCTAACACATTAAAAACTGTCTTACAGCATTGCAGAAAACATTGTATTTCATAAGGCATAAGCATCTTTCAGTTTGGCAAGATTTGCACTGAATATTGAATGAAACAGCTTTCCCTAATAGAGAGAAAAGCTTTTGAGCAGATTTGGGCTTGATTTCACTTCATTTGAACAGAGGCACTATTTCAACATTACTGGACTCAGAAAGCTGTAAACTGACAATCTTGATCATTGAAGTCCTAACATAAGTTTTTGTGCATATAACTTCTAACACATTAAAAACTGTCTTACAGCATTGCAGAAAACATTGTATTTCATAAGGCATAAGCATCTTTCAGTTTGGCAAGATTTGCACTGAATACTGAATGAAACAGCTTTCTCTACTAGTGAGAAAAGCTTTTGAACAGATTTGGGCTTGATTTCACTTCATTTGAACAGAGGCACTATTTCAACATTACAGGACTCAGAAAGCTGTAAACTGACAATCTTGATCATTGAAGTCCTAACATAAGTTTTTGTGCATATAACTTCTAACACATTAAAAACTGTCTTACAGCATTGCAGAAAACATTGTATTTCATAAGGCATAAGCATCTTTCAGTTTGGCAAGATTTGCACTGAATATTGAATGAAACAGCTTTCTCTAATAGAGAGAAAAGCTTTTGAGCAGATTTGGGCTTGATTTCACTTCATTTGAACAGAGGCACTATTTCAACATTACAGGACTCAGAAAGCTGTAAACTGACAGTCTTGATCATTGAAGTCCTAACATAAGTTTTTGTGCATATAACTTCTAACACATTAAAAACTGTCTTACAGCATTGCAGAAAACATTGTATTTCATCAGGCATAAGCATCTTTCAGTTTGGCAAGATTTGCACTGAATATTGAATGAAACAGCTTTCCCTAATAGAGAGAAAAGCTTTTGAGCAGATTTGGGCTTGATTTCACTTCATTTGAACAGAGGCACTATTTCAACATTACTGGACTCAGAAAGCTGTAAACTGACATTCTTGATCATTGAAGTCCTAACATAAGTTTTTGTGCATATAACTTCTAACACATTAAAAACTGTCTTACAGCATTGCAGAAAACATTGTATTTCATAAGGCATAAGCATCTTTCAGTTTGGCAAGATTTGCACTGAATACTGAATGAAACAGCTTTCTCTACTAGTGAGAAAAGCTTTTGAACAGATTTGGGCTTGATTTCACTTCATTTGAACAGAGGCACTATTTCAACATTACAGGACTCAGAAAGCTGTAAACTGACAGTCTTGATCATTGAAGTCCTAACATAAGTTTTTGTGCATATAACTTCTAACACATTAAAAACTGTCTTACAGCATTGCAGAAAACATTGTATTTCATAAGGCATAAGCATCTTTCAGTTTGGCAAGATTTGCCCTGTATACTGAATGAAACAGCTTTCTCTAATAGAGACAAAAGCTTTTGAGCAGATTTGGGCTTGATTTCACTTCATTTGAACAGAGGCACTATTTCAACATTACTGGACTCAGAAAGCTGTAAACTGACAATCTTGATCATTGAAGTCCTAACATAAGTTTTTGTGCATATAACTTCTAACACATTAAAAACTGTCTTACAGCATTGCAGAAAACATTGTATTTCATAAGGCATAAGCATCTTTCAGTTTGGCAAGATTTGCACTGAATATTGAATGAAACAGCTTTCTCTAATAGAGAGAAAAGCTTTTGAGCAGATTTGGGCTTGATTTCACTTCATTTGAACAGAGGCACTATTTCAACATTACAGGACTCAGAAAGCTGTAAACTGACAGTCTTGATCATTGAAGTCCTAACATAAGTTTTTGTGCATATAACTTCTAACACATTAAAAACTGTCTTACAGCATTGCAGAAAACATTGTATTTCATCAGGCATAAGCATCTTTCAGTTTGGCAAGATTTGCACTGAATATTGAATGAAACAGCTTTCCCTAATAGAGAGAAAAGCTTTTGAGCAGATTTGGGCTTGATTTCACTTCATTTGAACAGAGGCACTATTTCAACATTACTGGACTCAGAAAGCTGTAAACTGACATTCTTGATCATTGAAGTCCTAACATAAGTTTTTGTGCATATAACTTCTAACACATTAAAAACTGTCTTACAGCATTGCAGAAAACATTGTATTTCATAAGGCATAAGCATCTTTCAGTTTGGCAAGATTTGCACTGAATACTGAATGAAACAGCTTTCTCTACTAGTGAGAAAAGCTTTTGAACAGATTTGGGCTTGATTTCACTTCATTTGAACAGAGGCACTATTTCAACATTACAGGACTCAGAAAGCTGTAAACTGACAGTCTTGATCATTGAAGTCCTAACATAAGTTTTTGTGCATATAACTTCTAACACATTAAAAACTGTCTTACAGCATTGCAGAAAACATTGTATTTCATAAGGCATAAGCATCTTTCAGTTTGGCAAGATTTGCCCTGTATACTGAATGAAACAGCTTTCTCTAATAGAGACAAAAGCTTTTGAGCAGATTTGGGCTTGATTTCACTTCATTTGAACAGAGGCACTATTTCAACATTACTGGACTCAGAAAGCTGTAAACTGACAATCTTGATCATTGAAGTCCTAACATAAGTTTTTGTGCATATAACTTCTAACACATTAAACACTGTCTTACAGCATTGCAGAAAACATTGTATTTCATAAGGCATAAGCATCTTTCAGTTTGGCATGATTTGCACTGAATATTGAATGAAACAGCTTTCTCTAATAGAGAGAAAAGCTTTTGAGCAGATTTGGGCTTGATTTCACTTCATTTGAACAGAGGCACTATTTCAACATTACAGGACTCAGAAAGCTGTAAACTGACAATCTTGATCATTGAAGTCCTAACATAAGTTTTTGTGCATATAACTTCTAACACATTAAAAACTGTCTTACAGCATTGCAGAAAACATTGTATTTCATAAGGCATAAGCATCTTTCATTTTGGCAAGATTTGCCCTGTATACTGAATGAAACAGCTTTCTCTAATAGAGAGAAAAGCTTTTGAGCAGATTTGGGCTTGATTTCACTTCATTTGAACAGAGGCACTATTTCAACATTACTGGACTCAGAAAGCTGTAAACTGACATTCTTGATCATTGAAGTCCTAACATAAGTTTTTGTGCATATAACTTCTAACACATTAAAAACTGTCTTACAGCATTGCAGAAAACATTGTATTTCATAAGGCATAAGCATCTTTCAGTTTGGCAAGATTTGCACTGAATACTGAATGAAACAGCTTTCTCTACTAGTGAGAAAAGCTTTTGAACAGATTTGGGCTTGATTTCACTTCATTTGAACAGAGGCACTATTTCAACATTACAGGACTCAGAAAGCTGTAAACTGACAATCTTGATCATTGAAGTCCTAACATAAGTTTTTGTGCATATAACTTCTAACACATTAAAAACTGTCTTACAGCATTGCAGAAAACATTGTATTTCATAAGGCATAAGCATCTTTCAGTTTGGCAAGATTTGCACTGAATATTGAATGAAACAGCTTTCTCTAATAGAGAGAAAAGCTTTTGAGCAGATTTGGGCTTGATTTCACTTCATTTGAACAGAGGCACTATTTCAACATTACAGGACTCAGAAAGCTGTAAACTGACAATCTTGATCATTGAAGTCCTAACATAAGCTTTTGTGCATATAACTTCTAACACATTAAAAACTGTCTTACAGCATTGCAGAAAACATTGTATTTCATAAGGCATAAGCATCTTTCAGTTTGGCAAGATTTGCACTGAATATTGAATGAAACAGCTTTCTCTAATAGAGAGAAAAGCTTTTGAGCAGATTTGGGCTTGATTTCACTTCATTTGAACAGAGGCACTATTTCAACATTACAGGACTCAGAAAGCTGTAAACTGACAATCTTGATCATTGAAGTCCTAACATAAGTTTTTGTGCATATAACTTCTAACACATTAAAAACTGTCTTACAGCATTGCAGAAAACATTGTATTTCATAAGGCATAAGCATCTTTCAGTTTAGCAAGATTTGCACTGAATATTGAATGAAACAGCTTTCCCTAATAGAGAGAAAAGCTTTTGAGCAGATTTGGGCTTGATTTCACTTCATTTGAACAGAGGCACTATTTCAACATTACTGGACTCAGAAAGCTGTAAACTGACATTCTTGATCATTGAAGTCCTAACATAAGTTTTTGTGCATATAACTTCTAACACATTAAAAACTGTCTTACAGCATTGCAGAAAACATTGTATTTCATAAGGCATAAGCATCTTTCAGTTTGGCAAGATTTGCACTGAATACTGAATGAAACAGCTTTCTCTACTAGTGAGAAAAGCTTTTGAACAGATTTGGGCTTGATTTCACTTCATTTGAACAGAGGCACTATTTCAACATTACAGGACTCAGAAAGCTGTAAACTGACAATCTTGATCATTGAAGTCCTAACATAAGCTTTTGTGCATATAACTTCTAACACATTAAAAACTGTCTTACAGCATTGCAGAAAACATTGTATTTCATAAGGCATAAGCATCTTTCAGTTTGGCAAGATTTGCACTGAATATTGAATGAAACAGCTTTCTCTAATAGAGAGAAAAGCTTTTGAGCAGATTTGGGCTTGATTTCACTTCATTTGAACAGAGGCACTATTTCAACATTACAGGACTCAGAAAGCTGTAAACTGACAATCTTGATCATTGAAGTCCTAACATAAGTTTTTGTGCATATAACTTCTAACACATTAAAAACTGTCTTACAGCATTGCAGAAAACATTGTATTTCATAAGGCATAAGCATCTTTCAGTTTGGCAAGATTTGCACTGAATATTGAATGAAACAGCTTTCTCTAATAGAGAGAAAAGCTTTTGAGCAGATTTGGGCTTGATTTCACTTCATTTGAACAGAGGCTCTATTTCAACATTACAGGACTCAGAAAGCTGTAAACTGACAATCTTGATCATTGAAGTCCTAACATAAGTTTTTGTGCATATAACTTCTAACACATTAAAAACTGTCTTACAGCATTGCAGAAAACATTGTATTTCATAAGGCATAAGCATCTTTCAGTTTGGCAAGATTTGCACTGAATATTGAATGAAACAGCTTTCTCTAATAGAGAGAAAAGCTTTTGAGCAGATTTGGGCTTGATTTCACTTCATTTGAACAGAGGCACTATTTCAACATTACAGGACTCAGAAAGCTGTAAACTGACAATCTTGATCATTGAAGTCCTAACATAAGCTTTTGTGCATATAACTTCTAACACATTAAAAACTGTCTTACAGCATTGCAGAAAACATTGTATTTCATAAGGCATAAGCATCTTTCAGTTTGGCAAGATTTGCACTGAATATTGAATGCAACAGCTTTCTCTAATAGAGAGAAAAGCTTTTGAGCAGATTTGGGTTTGATTTCACTTCATTTGAACAGAGGCACTATTTCAACATTACAGGACTCAGAAAGCTGTAAACTGACAATCTTGATCATTGAAGTCCTAACATAAGTTTTTGTGCATATAACTTCTAACACATTAAAAACTGTCTTACAGCATTGCAGAAAACATTGTATTTCATAAGGCATAAGCATCTTTCAGTTTGGCAAGATTTGCACTGAATATTGAATGAAACAGCTTTCCCTAATAGAGAGAAAAGCTTTTGAGCAGATTTGGGCTTGATTTCACTTCATTTGAACAGAGGCACTATTTCAACATTACTGGACTCAGAAAGCTGTAAACTGACATTCTTGATCATTGAAGTCCTAAAATAAGTTTTTGTGCATATAACTTCTAACACATTAAAAACTGTCTTACAGCATTGCAGAAAACATTGTATTTCATAAGGCATAAGCATCTTTCAGTTTGGCAAGATTTGCACTGAATACTGAATGAAACAGCTTTCTCTACTAGTGAGAAAAGCTTTTGAACAGATTTGGGCTTGATTTCACTTCATTTGAACAGAGGCACTATTTCAACATTACTGGACTCAGAAAGCTGTAAACTGACATTCTTGATCATTGAAGTCCTAACATAAGTTTTTGTGCATATAACTTCTAACACATTAAAAACTGTCTTACAGCATTGCAGAAAACATTGTATTTCATAAGGCATAAGCATCTTTCAGTTTGGCAAGATTTGCACTGAATACTGAATGAAACAGCTTTCTCTACTAGTGAGAAAAGCTTTTGAACAGATTTGGGCTTGATTTCACTTCATTTGAACAGAGGCACTATTTCAACATTACAGGACTCAGAAAGCTGTAAACTGACAATCTTGATCATTGAAGTCCTAACATAAGTTTTTGTGCATATAACTTCTAACACATTAAAAACTGTCTTACAGCATTGCAGAAAACATTGTATTTCATAAGGCATAAGCATCTTTCAGTTTGGCAAGATTTGCACTGAATATTGAATGAAACAGCTTTCTCTAATAGAGAGAAAAGCTTTTGAGCAGATTTGGGCTTGATTTCACTTCATTTGAACAGAGGCACTATTTCAACATTACAGGACTCAGAAAGCTGTAAATTGACAGTCTTGATCATTGAAGTCCTAACATAAGTTTTTGTGCATATAACTTCTAACACATTAAAAACTGTCTTACAGCATTGCAGAAAACATTGTATTTCATAAGGCATAAGCATCTTTCAGTTTGGCAAGATTTGCCCTGTATACTGAATGAAACAGCTTTCTCTAATAGAGACAAAAGCTTTTGAGCAGATTTGGGCTTGATTTCACTTCATTTGAACAGAGGCACTATTTCAACATTACTGGACTCAGAAAGCTGTAAACTGACAATCTTGATCATTGAAGTCCTAACATAAGTTTTTGTGCATATAACTTCTAACACATTAAACACTGTCTTACAGCATTGCAGAAAACATTGTATTTCATAAGACATAAGCATCTTTCAGTTTGGCAAGATTTGCACTGAATATTGAATGAAACAGCTTTCTCTAATAGAGAGAAAAGCTTTTGAGCAGATTTGGGCTTGATTTCACTTCATTTGAACAGAGGCACTATTTCAACATTACAGGACTCAGAAAGCTGTAAACTGACAATCTTGATCATTGAAGTCCTAACATAAGTTTTTGTGCATATAACTTCTAACACATTAAAAACTGTCTTACAGCATTGCAGAAAACATTGTATTTCATAAGGCATAAGCATCTTTCAGTTTGGCAAGATTTGCACTGAATATTGAATGAAACAGCTTTCCCTAATAGAGAGAAAAGCTTTTGAGCAGATTTGGGCTTGATTTCACTTCATTTGAACAGAGGCACTATTTCAACATTACAGGACTCAGAAAGCTGTAAACTGACAATCTTGATCATTGAAGTCCTAACATAAGTTTTTGTGCATATAACTTCTAACACATTAAAAACTGTCTTACAGCATTGCAGAAAACATTGTATTTCATAAGGCATAAGCATCTTTCATTTTGGCAAGATTTGCCCTGTATACTGAATGAAACAGCTTTCTCTAATAGAGAGAAAAGCTTTTGAGCAGATTTGGGCTTGATTTCACTTCATTTGAACAGAGGCACTATTTCAACATTACTGGACTCAGAAAGCTGTAAACTGACAATCTTGATCATTGAAGTCCTAACATAAGTTTTTGTGCATATAACTTCTAACACATTAAAACCTGTCTTACAGCATTGCAGAAAACATTGTATTTCATAAGGCATAAGCATCTTTCAGTTTGGCAAGATTTGCACTGAATACTGAATGAAACAGCTTTCTCTACTAGTGAGAAAAGCTTTTGAACAGATTTGGGCTTGATTTCACTTCATTTGAACAGAGGCACTATTTCAACATTACAGGACTCAGAAAGCTGTAAACTGACAATCTTGATCATTGAAGTCCTAACATAAGTTTTTGTGCATATAACTTCTAACACATTAAAAACTGTCTTACAGCATTGCAGAAAACATTGTATTTCATAAGGCATAAGCATCTTTCAGTTTGGCAAGATTTGCACTGAATATTGAATGAAACAGCTTTCTCTAATAGAGAGAAAAGCTTTTGAGCAGATTTGGGCTTGATTTCACTTCATTTGAACAGAGGCACTATTTCAACATTACAGGACTCAGAAAGCTGTAAACTGACAATCTTGATCATTGAAGTCCTAACATAAGTTTTTGTGCATATAACTTCTAACACATTAAAAACTGTCTTACAGCATTGCAGAAAACATTGTATTTCATAAGGCATAAGCATCTTTCAGTTTGGCAAGATTTGCACTGAATATTGAATGAAACAGCTTTCCCTAATAGAGAGAAAAGCTTTTGAGCAGATTTGGGCTTGATTTCACTTCATTTGAACAGAGGCACTATTTCAACATTACTGGACTCAGAAAGCTGTAAACTGACAATCTTGATCATTGAAGTCCTAACATAAGTTTTTGTGCATATAACTTCTAACACATTAAAAACTGTCTTACAGCATTGCAGAAAACATTGTATTTCATAAGGCATAAGCATCTTTCAGTTTGGCAAGATTTGCACTGAATACTGAATGAAACAGCTTTCTCTACTAGTGAGAAAAGCTTTTGAACAGATTTGGGCTTGATTTCACTTCATTTGAACAGAGGCACTATTTCAACATTACAGGACTCAGAAAGCTGTAAACTGACAATCTTGATCATTGAAGTCCTAACATAAGTTTTTGTGCATATAACTTCTAACACATTAAAAACTGTCTTACAGCATTGCAGAAAACATTGTATTTCATAAGGCATAAGCATCTTTCAGTTTGGCAAGATTTGCACTGAATATTGAATGAAACAGCTTTCTCTAATAGAGAGAAAAGCTTTTGAGCAGATTTGGGCTTGATTTCACTTCATTTGAACAGAGGCACTATTTCAACATTACAGGACTCAGAAAGCTGTAAACTGACAGTCTTGATCATTGAAGTCCTAACATAAGTTTTTGTGCATATAACTTCTAACACATTAAAAACTGTCTTACAGCATTGCAGAAAACATTGTATTTCATCAGGCATAAGCATCTTTCAGTTTGGCAAGATTTGCACTGAATATTGAATGAAACAGCTTTCCCTAATAGAGAGAAAAGCTTTTGAGCAGATTTGGGCTTGATTTCACTTCATTTGAACAGAGGCACTATTTCAACATTACTGGACTCAGAAAGCTGTAAACTGACATTCTTGATCATTGAAGTCCTAACATAAGTTTTTGTGCATATAACTTCTAACACATTAAAAACTGTCTTACAGCATTGCAGAAAACATTGTATTTCATAAGGCATAAGCATCTTTCAGTTTGGCAAGATTTGCACTGAATACTGAATGAAACAGCTTTCTCTACTAGTGAGAAAAGCTTTTGAACAGATTTGGGCTTGATTTCACTTCATTTGAACAGAGGCACTATTTCAACATTACAGGACTCAGAAAGCTGTAAACTGACAGTCTTGATCATTGAAGTCCTAACATAAGTTTTTGTGCATATAACTTCTAACACATTAAAAACTGTCTTACAGCATTGCAGAAAACATTGTATTTCATAAGGCATAAGCATCTTTCAGTTTGGCAAGATTTGCCCTGTATACTGAATCAAACAGCTTTCTCTAATAGAGACAAAAGCTTTTGAGCAGATTTGGGCTTGATTTCACTTCATTTGAACAGAGGCACTATTTCAACATTACTGGACTCAGAAAGCTGTAAACTGACAATCTTGATCATTGAAGTCCTAACATAAGTTTTTGTGCATATAACTTCTAACACATTAAACACTGTCTTACAGCATTGCAGAAAACATTGTATTTCATAAGGCATAAGCATCTTTCAGTTTGGCATGATTTGCACTGAATATTGAATGAAACAGCTTTCTCTAATAGAGAGAAAAGCTTTTGAGCAGATTTGGGCTTGATTTCACTTCATTTGAACAGAGGCACTATTTCAACATTACAGGACTCAGAAAGCTGTAAACTGACAATCTTGATCATTGAAGTCCTAACATAAGTTTTTGTGCATATAACTTCTAACACATTAAAAACTGTCTTACAGCATTGCAGAAAACATTGTATTTCATAAGGCATAAGCATCTTTCATTTTGGCAAGATTTGCCCTGTATACTGAATGAAACAGCTTTCTCTAATAGAGAGAAAAGCTTTTGAGCAGATTTGGGCTTGATTTCACTTCATTTGAACAGAGGCACTATTTCAACATTACTGGACTCAGAAAGCTGTAAACTGACATTCTTGATCATTGAAGTCCTAACATAAGTTTTTGTGCATATAACTTCTAACACATTAAAAACTGTCTTACAGCATTGCAGAAAACATTGTATTTCATAAGGCATAAGCATCTTTCAGTTTGGCAAGATTTGCACTGAATACTGAATGAAACAGCTTTCTCTACTAGTGAGAAAAGCTTTTGAACAGATTTGGGCTTGATTTCACTTCATTTGAACAGAGGCACTATTTCAACATTACAGGACTCAGAAAGCTGTAAACTGACAATCTTGATCATTGAAGTCCTAACATAAGTTTTTGTGCATATAACTTCTAACACATTAAAAACTGTCTTACAGCATTGCAGAAAACATTGTATTTCATAAGGCATAAGCATCTTTCAGTTTGGCAAGATTTGCACTGAATATTGAATGAAACAGCTTTCTCTAATAGAGAGAAAAGCTTTTGAGCAGATTTGGGCTTGATTTCACTTCATTTGAACAGAGGCACTATTTCAACATTACAGGACTCAGAAAGCTGTAAACTGACATTCTTGATCATTGAAGTCCTAACATAAGTTTTTGTGCATATAACTTCTAACACATTAAAAACTGTCTTACAGCATTGCAGAAAACATTGTATTTCATAAGGCATAAGCATCTTTCAGTTTGGCAAGATTTGCACTGAATATTGAATGAAACAGCTTTCTCTAATAGAGAGAAAAGCTTTTGAGCAGATTTGGGCTTGATTTCACTTCATTTGAACAGAGGCACTATTTCAACATTACAGGACTCAGAAAGCTGTAAACTGACAATCTTGATCATTGAAGTCCTAACATAAGCTTTTGTGCATATAACTTCTAACACATTAAAAACTGTCTTACAGCATTGCAGAAAACATTGTATTTCATAAGGCATAAGCATCTTTCAGTTTGGCAAGATTTGCACTGAATATTGAATGAAACAGCTTTCTCTAATAGAGAGAAAAGCTTTTGAGCAGATTTGGGCTTGATTTCACTTCATTTGAACAGAGGCACTATTTCAACATTACAGGACTCAGAAAGCTGTAAACTGACAATCTTGATCATTGAAGTCCTAACATAAGTTTTTGTGCATATAACTTCTAACACATTAAAAACTGTCTTACAGCATTGCAGAAAACATTGTATTTCATAAGGCATAAGCATCTTT